>NW_008585206.1:0-1673 GCF_000691845.1 Merops nubicus | reverse complement strand
TGACTTACCTATGCTCACGTACAGACCTGGGGTCCAGCCTTGTGCCCCTCACAGCCCAGAGGCAGCAGCAGCTGAGGAGGGGATATAAATCCCCTGGGAAGCCCTCGGCCGTTTGCCAGCTGGGCTGATGACTACGGCTTCCAGCTGGGGGAGGAAGGTCCCCAGCAGGGCCATCTCCTTCCCCAGGCCTGGCACCCCTCCACGTGTGGCCAGGGGTCGAGCTGCCCACACGGCCACTCCAGCCCCAGCGACAGCTCTGAGGGTGATGGGGACATGGAAAGATTTTGAGCATCTGAGGGAAAGGGGTGGAGGGGAGGGCGATGAGTCAGGGCTGGGTGGGCAGCGAGGGCCAAGCCGGTGGAGGAACTGTAGAAGTATTTTATGAGCTATCAGCAAAGAAAGCAGCATTCAGCAGGGATGCCAGCCAGTTTGGGTGGGTCTTTTGAAGATTCCTGCATTTCCCACCCCAAACTACATCCCACTCTGAGGGGCAGGGGGGAATGTTTCATTTGCTTTCATGAAAAGACAAAAAGGGCAATCACACAGAACTGGAGCACGCACTTCAGTCTGGGCAGGAGGAACACCCTCCTGCCCCATCCCACGCTCAGCAGCCTCCAGGCACAGTGAGGCATTTAAGTCAAATGCCAAGTGAATCGTATTGGTGGGTCTGAGTGTGCAAGGCACAAAGGATGCCAGGTGCCAGCCCGTGCCAGGCACCGGGCGAGGGGAAGCCCTGGTCCCGTGGCTGCCAGGGGCTGAGGGCATCTCTCCATCCCACTGCTGGTCTGAGCATCCCGGGATGTCACAGCTTCACCTCGGTGTATTCGATGGGCTTGGATGCCCCAGGGCTGGAGCTGGACCAGAAATCCACTTTCCTATTTTTGGGGTCCACGTTGACGTAGTCTGCCCCAGTCTTCACGTTCTTGTAGTCCCTGTCTGGCTGTGACCTGCAGCCTTCCTCTGGGAACACCAGGCACGTGTAGTTGAGGTTTTTTCCTGAGCCAGAGCCCTGCAGGAGCAGACAGAAACCCCAGGTCAGGCACCAGCATCCCCCAGGGCAGCTTTGCCCTTGGCCCACAGGAAAGTGTCCAACCATTCAAGGTGCCCGGGTTGTGCCCAGGGCTCTCCCTGGCCCCTGGAGATGCTCCCCCCTAAACGGGGAACATTGTGCATGGCAGGTGACAACCACCACCCCAACCTCACGGATGGTGTTTCAACACAGCTTGACATGTTTGCCCCCCTCCATTGCTGCTCTGGGGTTCTCGAGGCTGCTTTTGGCAATCTCCAGGCTGCTTTTGGCAAGGGCTCTGTGCCCGTGGCCGTACCCGTGGGCAGGAGGGGCTGCTCTCCGAGTCCTCCGAGGTCTCCGAAGATGTTTCGCTGCTCCCTTAAAAACAGGAAACATTACCACCTCCATAGCTTCTTGGGGGTTAAAGGAGAAAACCATCAGCAGGGAGAAAGAGCAAACGCAGCAGAGTGAACAGGGGAAAATCCAGAAAGCAACAGTGTGACCCCTCCCCTCCTCACCCCCTGCCCATGGGCAACCGGGCAGGGAGAGCCCCGAGGAGGCAACTGGGACTGGGGGGGTCCCGACAGGGTCCTCAGGGCCGGCTGAGGGAGGGAGCGTTGCACAAACACAGCACCACGGGGCCGTGCTCAGCACCACGGGGCCG
>NW_008585205.1:5069-5324 GCF_000691845.1 Merops nubicus | reverse complement strand
GGGGGCTGGAAGGGAGAGGGGGGCTGGGGTTGAGGGGCAGAGGCAGCTCCCCTCACCAGGGACAGCTCGAGGATTTTGGGGGTGCTGCTCCCTACCTGACTTGGCCAAAATCCCCCAGCCCTGCCTGTAGCTGCAGAGCAATGCCCCTGGGAGAGGAAGGCTACAAAACCCAGCAGTATTATTTCAAGCTGCAATCCCAAAATCTCTGCAAATTAACCTCTAAGCTTTGATAGAAGCCTGGATCAGAATTTGATT
>NW_008585205.1:4350-4980 GCF_000691845.1 Merops nubicus | reverse complement strand
ACCATTAAAGAAGAAAAAAAAAAAAAAAGGAGATTTGTTGAAGTGACACAGCATTATCAAAAGGTTCATTTTTTAGGCTAAAAAAAGAAAGGTTTCCTTACAAAAAAATCCATGGGCCTGCTCTGGCCAGACACCCAAGTCCTACTGAGGATGTTTTTTGACTTGCATAAGATTTTGTGAGTTCAGATCTTACTAGAAGTAACAGTGTGTAGCCAACTTCTGCTCCCTTGGGCCTTTTTCTGGCCACAGGGGTGAGTGCTGGGCATTACCACTGCCTCCTCCTCTTCCTCCTCCTCCTCCTCTGGAGCCCTGGCTGCTCCCGTGTCCCCAGGTCCCAGCAGCATTTGGGGTGGGTGGTTTGGGTTGGGGCCATCCGAGCGAGCGGGGGGGGTCAGGATCCAGGCTGGAGGTGCTGGTGAGGGAGGTAAGAAGAGAAGGAGCAAAGGTGATGGCTGGGCAGGGGTAGAGGGGAGTGAAGGGGGTCAGGTCCCCCCTGCACAGCCTGCTGCTCCCCTGGCCCAGCAGCACCCCACCCCGTGCCTCTGCTGTTGGCACAGACACACCCCGAGTGTGCTCAGCACCCCCATTTGCCACGTGCCCCTTGCCTCGCCCACAGCCTCCGGCGCTGCG
>NW_008585205.1:0-4265 GCF_000691845.1 Merops nubicus | reverse complement strand
GGCACCCCGCCAGCAGAGTCTGGGTGTCGGCCAGCGCCACCCCGGTGGCAGCAGCACCTGGTCACCCCCCTGCTCCTGGGTTTGCTCCCTGCTCCAGTGAAAGCTGAGCGTGAGCACCCCAGCAGCACCCCAGCAGCACCCCAGCAGCACCCTGCTGGCTCCCCGACCCGCCGCCCTGGCTGGCACGGGGGCTGTGGGAGCTCAGGCACCTCTCAGCCCCTGCAGCAATCCCCTCGGAGGGTGCATGAGGCATCCAGGGAAGATCTGCACAGAGAGGGGTCTAACGTTTAATTGGATCCCAAGGGCAGGAGGGGCTGGGGGCAGTCGGGCAGCACAATGGCCAGTTGTTCTCCCTGCAGCACCAGGTCAGGCCATGCACAGGAACACAGCTTGGACTCGGGTCCACTGAGGTCTCCAGCCAGACCCAGAGCTTTACAAGCCCTTTGGATAAACTCTCCTTCCCAGCTCCACCCCAGCCCAGGGAACAGACTTTCCCTCCCAAGCTCCCCAAATGACTTTGGCCTTCCTCCCACTCCTGAGACCTTGATCTTCCTCCCGACTGAGGCAGCTCCTCATGCAGCTGGCTACGGTTCCTTCCACTTCATTGCCTTCAGCCTCCTGGCTTGGCTCCTGAGCCCAAGCCCTGCAGCACCCAGGCCCCTGAGATGGGCTCTCAGCTCCGTGTGCCCCTGGCTCTGCTGCATCGGGGGGTTCCCCACAGCCTGAGCAAGGCAGGACCCTCCAGGAGGTGGCTGGGGGGCAGTGGGGACATGCAGGGCCATGCCCAGCATCTGCACCTGCCCAGCAGGGGCCATTGGAGCTTGCAGCAATGTGGCTTTGTGTTTGGCACCTTTGGCTTGGCTCAGGCAGCAATGAGCAGCTGGGAGTGTAGCTGTAAGGAGGAGGCCGGGCTCAGTCACGAGGCCCATAATAGCTGCAGCATTTTATTTCAGTCTCTCACCTCTTATTCCCATGTGCTCCCAAAGGTGCACTGAGAGACTACAGCCAGAATTTTAGGCACCTTCTTAAATATACATTTTCTCCTTCGATGCCAAGTCAGAAAATAAAACAATAATTCCACTTTGGAAGGACCTTCCCCACCCCTCAGCACTCCCAACCTTCCCTCCCCACCAGGGCCGTGCCTACCTGTTGCAGAGGAAATCCCCAGGCTGGTTTTGGAAGCACCGTGGCCCCTTCCCTGCAGACATCAGCCTCCTTGCAGCCGGGTGCAGTTTTCAGCAGCTCCCAGGTGCTGGATGTGGCCCAGAATCAGGAACCCAACCCAACCACAAATGCTTCCATCTACTTCTCAGTGCATATTTGTGTGAGCCACTGTCTGGGGGAGGAGGTAGCAAGGAGGACTCAAGAGCTGTAGCAATCCTGAACCACAAGCACATACATTTCAGTAGGAAATAAGCCTTTAGGTACTAATTAGAGAGAGAAAGTTGTAACTTTTCAATCAGGCAGCAATCACTGGTTTTTCTTTCAATGGTGTAATAATTGCCTGCTGGTGATGGAGTCAGCCCTGACCTGTGGGTGGATCCCAGGCTGCTCAGTAGGAGGCTCTGCCTTGGCAGGGCTGTGTCTGCTCTTGGGGCACCCACCACCACCCCCAAGACAAGGCTCTGAGGCTCGTGAGGGTGCAGGGCAGCCGTGCACACCCGCAGCATCCCGTGCAGTAAAACCCCTCACCCACCCTGCAGCACCCTCCCCTCAGCCCCCCACACCCACGGGGCTGTGGGCAGGGAGATGTTTCTTACCTTGTCTGGCACGGGTCAGTCCTGGCTGAGTCCTTTTTCATCTGACAGCATCTCCAGGCACTTCACGTGGTGCTGGGCCTGAGTCCTCCTCTTCCAGCTGCTTGGCAAAGGCTTTGTGTGCCCGAGGGGGGTGACCGTGGTGCAGGCATCCTGGGGGGCTGCAATGTCCTGTACCCCACACCCCACAGGCTCCAGCTGTGACCCTTGCCAGGCTCTGGTGACAGCCTGGCCGTGTGCTTGGTTACCTACAAGAGACCCTCAGAGGACCCACCCTGTGTGCACTGGAGCTGCAGGTCCCAGTGAGACACCAGGAACCTCTGCCCGTGACTCCCAGCTCTCCTAACAAGCATCTGATGATGATTTAGGTTGAAGAGGAAGGCTGCAGAGGCACTTGCTCCACCACCAGGACTGCAGGCACCCCTTTGAGAGCCAGACAAACCACATTTGTTGGGCTTTTCTTTCCCTTAACTCGCACACACGGGTACAATTCAGCTTTCCTTTTCTAAGCCCAGACCTCGTGAGGCTCTGACCCTTGCAGGCTCCCTGGACTTGCCCCTTCAAACGCTGGTGTCCCCTTCAGGTGACCCAAATGCCACCCACAGCTGGTGCCAGGCTCACAGCCCCCTCCCTGCACGCTGCCATGGCAGTGGCACGGGGGCACACGTGGCACAGAAATTCCTGAGAGCTCTGGGCACCTACCCAGCAGGAAATCAGACTCAAAGAGGAGGCACTGACCCTCCAGCCTGGAACCCAGGAGGTTCCATCAGAGCAGGAGGAGAAAATTCTCTGCTGGGAGGGTGTCAGAGCCTGGAGCAGCTGCCCAGAGAGGCTGTGGAGTCTCCTGCTCTGGAGAGATCCCAAACCCTCCTGGCTGTGACCCTGGGCACCCTGCTGTGGGTGACCTGCTGGAGCAGGGTGGTGGGTGAGATGATCTCCAGAGGTCCCTCTCAACCCAACCCTGCTGGGGTTCACCCACTGCATTAAACAATTTGCCTTTTAATCATCCATGTTGTCATAACCCCCCCAAATCACAGGAGTTCAGATGAGACAAACACATTCCTTTCTAAATGAGGGCTCAGAAACCAGAGGTTGAAAGGAATGGAGAAAGATGAGCACTAACAGCAGGTCAGGCCAAACCTATCACCACCTACAGGTAAATCCCCAGAAGGCAAAGCCCAGGCATAGCCAGGAGCCCTCTAACCACAGCCTGCCCCAGCACAGGCTCAGCCCATGGGGACAGTCACAGTCCCCCAGGAATCTACAATCAGAACAGACCCAAGGGAAGCATTTTCCACCTTCCACAAGCCAGGTGCCAGCAGGTAGCCAGGGCGAGGGGCAGTGGGCACAGGCTGCAGGTCAGCCTGCCCCAGCACAGGCTCAGCCCATGGGGACAGTCACAGTCCCCCAGGAATCTACAATCAGAGCAGACCCAAGGGAAGTGTTTTCCACCTTCCACAAGCCAGCAGGAAGCCAGGGCAAGGGGCAGTGGGCACAGGGTGCAGGTTTGGGGCTTTCCTGCCAGACAGCCCCAGACCTGAACTTCTTCACACAAACAGGCTGCCACCAGAAATGTCCTGAAGTGTGATGTGTGCTGGGGCATATCTGTCCATACAGCTGGGAGAGACCACAGCCAGGGCCTTGGGGCACACATTGGCACGTGCATCACACCTTACATTTCACTCAGTGTTCCCCAAAAGTTTAGGGGATGTATTCCTGGGAGGTGCCCGGTGGCATCTGCCCTGCCCCTCGTGGGCTGCCCTGGCAGGGCTGGCCCTGGGAGCTGGTCCATCGACCCCTCAGCACAGCGGGCAGGGACTCCAACTGGGGCATTTTGTGATTTTAGAAATCCCCTCTGCATTTTTTGCCACTGCAGAGCTGCAAGGAATGAGGGCTGGGCTGGAGGCCTGGCTGCCTCCTTTCAAAGGGCTGACAATAGGAATCTCTTTGCAGAGGAATTTGTTGACAGCAAGAGAGAGAGAGAATGAGAGGGACAATTGCTTTGTCATGGTATCTGCCTGGTGCTGTGGGGCCTTCCTGAGTGCAGTAATCTCCCTCCCTGCTGGCTGAAGGAGAGGTGCCTGAGTCAGTGTTTCTCAGGAGTGGCAGTTGCTATTTTTTGCCTCGTTTCCCACAGCAGCTTCTGTTGGTGTCGTGCTGCTGGGGAACACGCTGAGCAGTTGCAGACACCACCAGTGACTTGCAGGTTTTACATCCTGGAGATGCTGCCAGTGCCACGTGTTTAACACGGGCACAGGGGCCTCAACCTCACCCCGGGTGGGTGCCAGCAACAGGCAGGGGTGCAGAGCACCCAGCCCCTGAGGGCTGCAAACCTCTGGCCACCACAAGCCCTTCTTTTCTTTCTAAAAGCTTGCCCACGTGCTAAGGAGAACAGCAGAACAAAAAAGCTCCATTTTCCCAGCTGCTAAATGTGGCTGGCTGAACACAAGCCCTCGGAGAGTGCCATGGTTAATATTTATGAATTCCTTTGGAGAAGAGCTAACACAC
>NW_008585204.1:17574-17808 GCF_000691845.1 Merops nubicus | reverse complement strand
GGGAAGGGGGCGGCGGGTGACAGTCTGGCGTCTCTCCCAGCTCCCCTCGCCTTCACCATGCTGCAAAGGACTCGAATCTCCAAAGGCAACTCCATCTTCTGGGGGAACGCCAGCCTGGGTGGGCAGCTCAGCCACGTCCTGGAGGGGTTCAATGTCACCCAGGTGCTGCCGCTGGAGCCCCCGGACGCCTGGGCCAGGCGGCAGCCGGAGGTGCCCACCTACCTGCTCTACTTC
>NW_008585204.1:15910-17515 GCF_000691845.1 Merops nubicus | reverse complement strand
GCAGGTGCAGGGCTGGGTGAGGAGACAGGTCTCAGGGGGAAGGGAAGACCCCCTGCACTGCCTGGCCGTGGGGATGATTCTTTTTGGACAGCTGGGTGAATGGATGGGGACGTGGCTATGCACCAAACCTTCCGTTGAGCAAAAAGAGCCCTTCTGTGAAGCCAGGAGCATCTCGCCTGGAGCCCACCCTGGGAACAGGGTGATGCTCACTCTCCTGCTGTTCCCTGGGAAAAGAGATGGGGGTTGCAGCCTGGGGGGGGACAGTAAAGTGCAGGCACCCTGCGTGCACCCCATCTGCACGCTGCCTTCTCCTTGCCTGCACCCCCAAACCCCACTGACTGCCTGGCAAGCGCATGTTACCTCTGACCCTCCTGCTCAGGTTTTCTCTCCTCTCCAGGTTTTCTCTCCAGGTTTTACCTCGGTTTTCTCTCTTCTCTGCAGCTTTACCCCAGCTCTGCGTTTCTCACCCCAGCCCTCGGGGAGCACTTTCTCACCCCCGGGTCCCTGGCGTGCCGCGGTTGGGCTGCGGGGGTGGGTCAAGGCTTGAGACCTCGCCAACTCGGTGCAGGGTTTGGTGCCGACCCCGACCCCGCCGGGTCCCTCTGTCCCCTCAGACACGCAGAGCCTGCGCTGCCACCTAGGCTGCCGCCTCTACCCCGACGGCTCGGCTCACAGCTTCTACGAGATGACCCTCAACGGGACGTCCTTCCTCAGCTTCCACGTCCCCAACGCCACCTGGGAGCGGCGCTGGCCCCGCGCCCACGAGGTGGCCGCCTTCGCTGAGAAGGAGCTGATGAAATACCCCGAGACCACCCGGCACCTCCAGCATTTCCTCGACACCACCTGCGTGGGCATCCTGAGGGCTCAGAGCGCCTGGACGGGTCCGTGTCGGGGCTCTGGGGGTGGCAGTGGTGTGGGGAATGTCACCTGGGTTGTCACCTCGGTCTCTTCTCGCAGGAGAACGGAGCGGCCGCTCGCACGCCCCGCTGGTGGTGGGGCTGGTCCTGGGCACCCCGGCACCTCCAGCATTTCCTCGACACCACCTGCGTGGGCATCCTGAGGGCTCAGAGCGCCTGGACGGGTCCGTGTCGGGGCTCTGGGGGTGGCAGTGGTGTGGGGAATGTCACCTGGGTTGTCACCTCGGTCTCTTCTCGCAGGAGAACGGAGCGGCCGCTCGCACGCCCCGCTGGTGGTGGGGCTGGTCCTGGGCACCTTTGCCCTGCTGGGCACGGCCGTGGGGATCTTCTTGTGCACGGGAGGGAGCTGCTAGAGGAGCCACTCGCCGTCCCACGTCCTCCCGTGGAGGCAGGAGATGGACTCGGTGTCACTCTGTGGAGATGAGGACCAAGCCTGTGCTCTCCAAGGGATGCAGCTCCCCCACGCTGCAGGCTTTGCTCCCAAAGGAGAACTCTGGCTTCCCTGACTGGTGCCAGACCCACCCCGAGCAGCAGCACCCTGCCCTGGGGACACTCCTCACGCCAGGCTGGCACGACACGCTGAGACTTCATGGAGAAATACGCTTGGCATGGATGGGAAAAAAATGGGGAAGGTGGCAGAGGGAAGTGGCAGGAGAAAGGGTTGAAAGGATGGCATTGAAACTCTCAT
>NW_008585204.1:983-15648 GCF_000691845.1 Merops nubicus | reverse complement strand
AACCCATGCCAGGGTCTCACCACTCTCCTGGGGAAGAACTTCTCCCTCACATCCAGTCTGAATCTGCCCGTTGTATGAGATGCAGAGGTCAGGACAGTTCTGAGCAGATGAATGTGTTCACCACTCTCCCATAAGGATGCTGCCCAAAGGGGAGTGTTGGGGTGCTGGGCGAGGGGCAGGGCAGGCATGGGGACCCCAAGGTGGGAAACTGCTCCCCTTTCTTTTCCTTTTTTTACTGCAATCAAGACCTGAGGTAAAAACTGCTCTTTGACTGCTTTGACTCCAGTTATTATGAAAATAAATTCTTGGCTGCGTTTCCTTTTTGCCCATAGGAAGACTTTGAGCAGGACACCCTTGTTGTCTCCACTGCCCTGAGGGCAGGAAGGGCACAGAATGGGGGTTGTGGTGGGTGGTGGGTGGGTGGGGAGTGACCCCTGAGCTGACTTGAACCACCAAAAGAGGGGACAGCACAGCAGCAAGGACCTTTCCTGGATTAACTCACAGCTCATTCCTTCCTAAATACCCTTCCCCTGCAGCTCAGAACGAGGAGAAGAGAAGGGAGGGCAGAGGGAAAGCCAGGAAACAAAGAGGCAGGAGAGAAAGGGGATGGGAAGATGACATAGCAGTTGTCCTTAAGGAGGGATGGAGGACGAGCTCTCCCCAAGGCCACATCTCATTACCCTGGCCTTTAGCCACCCCTCCAGCAGACCCCGCCTCCGCCAGGCTCCTGGGGCAGGGGCCAGGGCGCTCCCACCCTTCAGTGGGCTCCTCTGCAAGAGAGAGCTGGCAGCCAAGAGGTCAAAGAATCCAAAACAAGGAGGCTGAGGCATGTGGACGTCACGGCTCGAGCAGCACCCTTGGCGGGAGCTCTGCTGTGGGCCCAGCACATCGTGTCCCCACCACAGGCAGCAGGGCCGTGAGCCTGATGCTGAAGGTCAGGCTTGGTAGGTTTGCTCCCCATTAAGGGGATAAAAATACTCTTGAGCGGGGAGAAGTTGCTGTGTTCACAGCTCTGCTGCAGCTTTTGGGTGCCTGCACGTTGGAGGGAGGTGTTGCAGCGTGGTCCAAAGATGCTGGTGCTTCCCCAGAGCAATCCCTGGGGCTGCTGCAGCAACTTGGTCCCCCAGGGGAGTGATGCCCTGAGGTTGGGAAGATGCTGTTGGACACGTCTCCACCAGCAATCACAAGGGGAGGAGGCTGCCCCGAGCAAGGGAGATCCCCCTGGAACCACAAAATGCTGAGGAACAGCCTCAGCCTGAGCTGTGCTTGCTGGCAACACACCCAAAGCTGACATCAACCCCCACCTCTGGTGATGACCAGCACCTCCACCCAACACAGGCACAGTGGCCAAGAAGGGGTGATGGCACTAGCATCACAAGCCCAAAACATCTCTTCCTCATCCCAAACCCCTCAAACTGCCTCGTCACAGGGCCACCAAGGCTTGGTGCAGCCCCAGCCTGCGAGCTGAGCTCCCTCCCCACTGCCCCAGCATGCACCATCTGTCCCAGCAGCTCCTAGCTACATCCATGGCTGATCCTCTCCCAAATTTGGGTGTTCTTCCACCCTTGATCGCAGCAGGGGACAGGCGCCAACACATAACTGCACATCCTGCCAACCAAGAGTTGTTTTCCATTTGCTCCTTGGGATTTGGTGTGTTTTCCCCTTTTTCCTCCCCCCCTTCTCTCTGCAAGAGGGTGAACAAAGCCACAGACACATCTCTGGAGGCTTTAAGCAGTGCCCCTACCCAGGATCTCCTCCAAAGCAAGCACTGTGTGGGGCTCTGCTTTGCCCACACCCCCTGGTTTCCATTACTCACCCCTGCTATCGCTGCCTTGGGGAAGGGTTGAGATAAGACACAGACACCCAGCCCTGAACCTTGTTCCAGCAAGTTGACACGATGCCATCCTGCTAGCAACTGGTTTTGTCCTTTGCCCGTGTCCTGTGGGTGCTTCAGATGGGGTGGGGGCCTCTGGCTGCTCTCTCAGCATCACTGCCTCCATGCCCCAGCTGCTGCCCTGTCCCCAGGAGCAAAGGGTTAGACAGCTCCAGGAGATGCCCAAAGCTACAGCAAGGTCCTCCTGTGCCTGCTTGGGTGGGGAGGGGAAAGGCAACAGCTTGAGGGGGAAAAAAACCCCACAACCAAAACCAAACTAAATCAAAAAACCCCATGAAAAACAGGGCTGATGGTATCAGGGCTTATCAGGAAGATGGGCAGCACCAGATTTGAGGCTGGAAGGAAGAAGGGATTACCCCTGTAGACATTCCTCATACACTTGCTGCCTGTGCTCTGTTCTTCTCAAGTCGCCCAGAGGTCACAGCCACAGATGTTTGATATCTCTGGCACCACCAGAAATTTGGCTTTTTAACCTGAAGGCTTCCCTGGGGTGAAGGGATGTGTAGCCTTTCCACGTGGAAAGATCTGATGGCAGAGGAAAGGGCTGTGCTGACAAGTCCCTTCTCACAGGGCATAGGGGTCCCCAGGACCCAAAAGGAGGGATGTAGGACAAAAAGGCCACCAGGATTTTGGAGGAACACACACAGACTTCTAGAAGTGATCAAAAGCATTTGCTTCAGATGTGATTCAGGATCCCTTTTTAGCTAGGCAAGGATCATGTGCTTGTTTAAACACACCCTCCCCAAAACAGCAGAGGCTTCTAAAAATGCATTTCAAGGACGAGTGTTTTCCTAGAAGAATGGAACAACATGCCTGGATCTAAACCCTCAACAGTCCTTGACTTGTCCAAGGATTCAGGGGAAAGGGGAGACACAGAAATGAGCTGGTTTTAAATTTGATTCAGTTTGGGACCAACAGTCCTGCTTAAAAAGGGGATGGAAATTAAGGCTGTGCACTGTGAGATTCCCAGCTCAGGGGGTTGCACCTTCAGGATGTTCAGACTCAGAAGAGGTGATGTGAACATCTAAGCCTCCTTAGAAGCAGGGATGTGAACTAAAGGAGCACACAGGCACAATGACTCACGTCTGGTCGCTGAAACAGGGCACACAGGATGTCACAGACCCTGAGCAGCTTCCACCTCCCCCTGGCCAGACACCCTGGAGCCCTTGGAGGACAAACACCACCCCGCAGCCCTAGAAGCAGCACAAAGTTCTTCAGGCAGACCCAAACGAGTGGAAATGCCTGAGCCAGACTGTGGCAAGCAGAGAAAACATGGAAAGCCTGGAAGCTTTGAAGGAGGGGAAGGCAGAGACCCCCTCCCCAGCTCTGCACACACAGAGCAGAGGTGGGAAAAGCAGAGTGGAAGGAAGCAGGGGTGCTTAGAATGATTTGGGGCTTTCTTTCAGCCCTTGGAGGACAAACACCTCCTTGCAGCCCTAGAAGCAGCACAACTTTCTTCAGGCAGACCCAAACGAGTGGAAATGCCTGAGCCAGACTGTGGCAAGCAGAGAAAACATGGAAAGCCTGGAAGCTTTGAAGGAGGGGAAGGCAGAGACCCCCCCTAGCTCTGCACACACACAGCAGAAGTGGGAAAAGCAAAGTGGAAGGAAGCAGGGATGCTTAGAATAATTTGGGTCTTTCTTTCCCATTTTTCTTCTCACCCTTGTAAAAGGTGGGGCTTTGCAGCTATTGTTGCTGTTCTACACAGCACTGGCCTCTCAGGAGCACAGAGCCACAATGAAAAAATAACAACCCTGACCCAACCACAGGAAGGAAAAGAATTAGCAGGGGAAGGAAAAGCAGCAGCAGGAGCAAGTACTCAGGCCTGAAATAAATGCACTGCCCGCTGCCAGAGGTGCAAGTAGGAAGGGTGACACCACCTAATCCTGTGAGGAGGTTCAGACTTCAGTGGGAGGTCCCAGCTTTTTGATTTTATTGCTACAGGTGAGCACTGGAAGCTTGGAAAACTTGGAAAGAGCTGCTTGTCAAAGGTCCAGCCACACAACGGAGCACCCTCAGCTGGGATGAACAGCTTGTGTTTACAGATTTTTGAGGAAGATGAGCATGGAGATGGAGGGTTTGGCATCCTGGGTTGGTCTTGTCCCCACCTCTCAGATGTTCCCAAAACCCCCACTTTGCTCTGCCAAGGCAAACGTAGAGATGATCCAACAGGAAACCTTCCTGGTGATGCTGCTTCCCCTGCGTCAGCTCCTGCTGGAGTGTTAGGGGCTGGGTGGGATGTGGCTCCACCAAGGGCTGGGCCAGAGCTGCTCTCCACCTCTCCCAGCTCAGATCAGAGCCATGGGAAGCTCACATCCAAGAGAAACAAACAAAAACCAAAAGCAAACCACCTTGAGTCTCCTGCTGCTGCTCCCCAGCAAACTTTTCCATGTAGACAGAGAAAAAGATGCCATCCCCTTGCCAGGCAGGGGAGGTGTGAGGCAGGAGCTGCAAGGATCCCACTTACAGCACCCAAGAGCCCAGGGGGATGGAGCAGAACACTCCCCTACATGAACAACTCACTCCTTTCTCTTTGCTGCCTACAACCTTGGCATAAATCTGACCTGGGCACCTCTGAGAAGTTCAGCTACCCCTCCTGAAGAAGATGTGAAGACAAGTCTCTGTGATGGGCACGTTTGAAGTAGCAGGGTCTTCAAGACAAAAACCAGAGCAGGACAGGTGCCTCCACGTCAGGCCCTCAGTTCAAAGGTTTTTGGGTATTAGCAGCTGTAGTTTCACCCTTTACAGCATAGAGCACTGAAGGGACCATCCCTTGTCAGTCCAACAACTCCCAGCTGTCCCAGGCTACAGGCTGTTGAAACACAGGAGCAGGAAGTTTTTGCCATTCCAAAGGAAACATCTTTATTTCTGTGCTCTTAGCTTCACCCGTCCTCACAGAGGATAGAGTGCAGGAGGTCAGTGAACTTCTCCAGACGAGCTGTGGGTTACATTTGGAGGGCAAGGAGGAAGAACCCTGCCCCACGAGGAGCCATTCCTGGTGTTTTCCCAAATCCCCCTGTGCAAGCCTAAGGAGTCTTTGCTAAGATGTTGCAACTTCCAATGTAAAACCAAGCATGAACTTCTGGGACAATAAGACTGCTTGATAAAGAGTCCATGGGAGACTTAAAAGACTCTTTTCCTTTGCTTCCCCAACTGTATGTGGGGCCTAACTTAGCCTGTAAAGGCTCTCCTGCCTGTCCAACTCCCAACAGCACCTCTACTCCCACCCCAGAAACACAGACTCTGAAGCAATACAACACTCTGGACTCAGAGAGGAAGAGCTGGGATTAAAAATAAAACCCCAAAACAGAAACTCAGGAGAGCAACACAAAGGACATAAAAAGCAGAAGCTAGGAAAATACGTTGAGATGGTCAAAAGTCACATCAAAATATATTTAAAAACCAGGAATTTTGATCTGTGTGGAATTTAAAATGTCTTCTCCCACCCTTTTTTTTTTTACCCCTCTGTTCAAGGAGTCTCTTTGTTGTTCCAGGATTTGGAACAGGATAGGCAGCACCAGTTATGTCCTGAAAAGGGCAATATTTTCCCCAGCTCCTCTGAGCACTTCCACCTTTTTACAAAAGAAAAACATCATCTCTACCTCAAAATTGCCCCACCCTCCCCTCTTTTCCATCCTACAGTGGGCAGGAGAAAAAGACTGCAAACAAATCTGACTTCTCATTTTCAGTCAAGTCCCAGGTTTTTTTTCTTCCCCCCACACATCAATAGCCCTGCAACCCGTTGTACACCTTCTGCACTGATCCTTGTTTCAACAGCTGCTTGAGACCTGCAAGAGAAAGGAAAAGTGTTGCTGCACCCAAAGTGTCAATCCCCCCACTCCCCAAACCCAAAGGTGAGGTTTTCTCCTGCTCCTTCACCATTCCTTGGGAGTAGTGTCCACTAGAAGTAGTCCCTGAAGGGAAATGAGGGAAGCAAACTCCTTATCTGTGGCTTAAATATCCTATTGAAGGCCTGAAAAATCTTACTTCTATTGAAACCTGTTTTAAAGGAGCCAGATGACTCTCCAAATACCATCTTCCCCTGAAAGCCCAGCTGATAAAACACTTGAAAGGCTGCTCTGAGGATCCTGCCAATACCCAATCCTCACCAGAGCAGGATAAGAGAGGAGGAAGCCAACCCTTCAAACCAAAATAGCTCCTCTCTAGGGTTAGCCCACTCAAGGAGACTTCACTGCTACATAAAGGGCAAGTCTGCATGAAACAGAGGAAGCTGACTGGCAAGAATGGATGTGTCACACTTTTTTTCCAGAGATAACTGGAAGGGGGGACTCCCTCTTTCAAGTCAGCCTGGTCACACACTGCAGGACTCCCCCACTTGCCCTGGGGGTGAGGCAGCACCTCTGGTGACCAACACCAGAAAACACTGAGCTGGAGGAAGGGCAGTCAGAGCCCAAACCAGAGAGGAAAACACCTCAAACCATGAGTGACTTTCAAATAAGCTGGCTCTGCTGCTCCCCTGAAGCCAGAGATGTGCAAAGATGTGCAGCAGGACACCCCAGCAGGTCAGAAAATAGCTGTGGTAGTTTAAGTGAGGTCCATAAGCATGGAGGTGGAGGATCAGTAATTATATCCATCAATTGACTTGGACAGAAAAAAAGAAACCCCAACCTGCAAGTCCTTCTTCAGGAAATCCCAGCTAGAAGAGTGTCTCTCCCTGCAAAACTCATCCTGCTTGGCTACTCTTAAATCACTCTGACTGCAAATAATACTGGCCTTTCAGAAGAGTAATTTTCTCTGGAAGAGTCAAAGTAGCTCTGTTTAAATACTGGAAAACTGTCCTGGAAGTAGTAACTGGAAGAGAGATGGCTCTCTGCCAGGCAAGAACTATTCATGCTTGCTGGCCAGAGAAACCTGAACTCTTTTCCACATTCAGAAACATCCTCAACAGCAAGGGAAAGCAAACCTCTGTCCAGGAGCCAGTAATCACCAAGGACAAATCATTCCCTGAGAGAGTGCAAGGCAAGTTCACTCCCCAACCACAGCCAAAGGAGGCTCAGAGCCACTTCCTGGCCAGTAGGTGAGAGGATGTGCCTTCAAAGAAGGACATTGTTGGAGAAAGGTGTGTTCTGGTAGTTCTGAAAACAGTGGGATGGACACCATTCCCCTGCCTTGCTGCCTGCTAGCTAGCTCTAGGCAGCTGCCTGCTGGCCTGAAGGATACTCTCACCAGTGCACATGGTATTTCAAGGTGTGTTTGATGTTCAATCCAGAATTCCAGCCAGGAATCCTGATCTTTGGTGCTCCTGCACCTCAGGATTTATTTTTTTTCCCCCAATATAACCCACAAAGTGGTGCTCTCACAGCCAGAGTATCTTCTGAACTGCCCCAGGAATGGTCCACATGGTTAGGAGAGAAGAAATTAGGACAACTGCCAACAATAAGTAGAAAGGGATGTTTTGAATTCTGAAGCCTACAGTCTTCCTTTCAATGTGTACACTGAACTGCTGCCCCACAACAGCAACAGACCTGTTCCCTCATAAAATTCCTTAAATCACTGGGTGTTTGGAGATATTCTACCACACAAAAATGCATCTGGCTGCCCACTCACCTTCACCTGAGAAGCATGGAACAACTTTAGGAGAGAGGGAAACACTCAAAGCTCCACCACCTGAAGACACTCATGTCACCATCTCTCTGTTCCTGGCCTATCCCTAAAAATCTGTGATCAGTTTTGACCAACAGAGGCTTCTGTTAAGTGCTCTTTGGGAAAGCACAGGGGCCCAAAACACAAGACAGGTTTACTCAAAGCACAGCCCAGAGGCACTGACCTCACAGCTCAAACAGCTGCAGAAAGAGCCACAAGAACATCAGTCAACCCTGAAGCTGCAGCTGCCAAAGGGGCTCCAAGTAGCAGAGTGCTGTCCAAGAAGATGTAAGTGCTGCAGGGCTGAGAAAAGCCCACCCAGGGCTTGGCTTCCCTCTACAAGCTTGAGGAGTCCAGGAAAGTTGCATATTTGCCTCATTCTACCAGGACAGCTGCCAGAAAGGCACTAAAAAGGCACTTGAAGAAGAAAGTATGACAGCCCTGACCAGCAGGAAGAAGTTCTGGGGATGGGGATGTTCTGAAGAGCTGCACTGGTTTTTGCCAGGAATTTCTTTGCCCTGTAGCAGAGGATGAGGCCTTGGGTGCCTACCCCAATGCCCCATGCAGAGCAGCAGAACCTACCCCAGAGGCTGCTGAAGCAAAGAGGAATTTCCAGCTAGAAGCCAAATATTTCCCCTGCTGCCCATTTTAGGATTTCTACATCGTTCATCAAGTTTCCATTTGAGCACTGAAGCTGCCAAACACATCTCTCCTACAAAAGAGCTGCACTGCACCCTTGTTCCCCATACAGCCACAAAGCTTTTAGGGTAGATGGTGCAGAGAGGAACAATCCTTCTCCTGAGGCTGCATGACACTCTTTACCCGTGGCAGTGGAGGGGTTGTCACAAGTCTTACCTCCAAGAAAGCAGAAGCAGAGGGTGGAAAAACTCCTTGTGAACCCTCTCCAGCAGAAGCCAAGCAGAGAGAGAGGCTCAGCCCAGCAAAGTCTTTTGGTTCAGACAGATGGGCAGCTACAAAACAAAGCCCCTGCAAACCTGCCAAGTGCAGCACATCCCAACCTCCTCTGGTCCCTTGCAACTCCAGCAGCCAAACTCACTGGCTTCCAAAGGAAATGGAAACTCAGCTCAGGGCATCAGCCAACTGTGTTATGTCACACAAGGGGCTACAGGGAGAGCCCCTCCTGACTTCTCCAGCCCACAGTGGTTCACTTTGGTGCCAGCTTTGGGGAGAGGCCTGTGCCAGGCCAGAGCTTCTCAACACCCACCTTCCCGCTGCTCGTTTGTCAGCTGCTCTTTGGGGAACTCCACATCAAATGTTATTATTAGTGAGCCTTTGATATTATTGTTATCAAAATTTGGAAGACCTTCTCCTTTCTTCCAGAGTTTGGCGCCGGGTTTGGTGATTTTATCCCGAGCAACGTGAACCTAGAAACAAAAGTTCAGAGCATTATTAGTGTCCTCTAGGGGTGGGACTTCAAAAACCTTTCCAAGACACAGAGGAACTGCTGTGACAACCTGGACCCACACAACCCACCCCTTGCCCAGGGTGTGTTTTAGCTTTCTTGGAATTGGTCTGGAAAGCTCTACCAGAGGGGATCCTGTATAAACCCCACAGGCCCCCAGCAAGATAATCCTCAGCACAGGAAACCCCACACAGATAGATTTTGTCCCCACACAGCTAGATTTTGACCCCACACAGCTAGATTTTGACCCCACACAGCATTAAAGCCAACTGTTGCCTCACCTTGTGCCCATCCAAGTGGGCAATATCCATTTCAAACCCTGTCAGTGCCTCGACCAGCGAGATTGTCACGTTTGTATACAAGTCATCTCCTCTCCTTTCAAAGACTGGGTGCCTGTGGAAGTAAAGAGACATTGGAGCTTTTCTCCTTCCCTCCCCCCTAGGGGAAATAGGTCCTCTAGTTTCCTTCCCTCTATTAATGCATTTGGAGAACTCACAAATTGGAGAGGAAGTGGAAGAATAAATGAAATTCAGCTTTATTTTCCTGTGTGAGATATAGACTCCTAATAACTTTTCTATTTCTAGGGCAGTTGAGTGGTGAGGCGTGGCAAGAAGTTGTGACTCACACAACAACCTTCTCAGTGCATCTCCTTACAATAGGGAGGATAGAATATTTATGGAAAAAGGAGCTATTTCATCTGATTCACACAGGAGCTACTAAGACACGCCAGGATTCAAGCCAAACAAAACAGAACTGGAATGATCTTGACAGTGGGCAATCCAGCTGCTCCAGCATCATCTGGGTTGAGCATCCTGTGCAGCTCTGAGTACCAGAGCCCTGGCTGCACCAGCTCTGCTGAAGGGCAAGCTACATGCTAGCCAAGCTGGCAACACTGGCTAGAAAACTGTTTGCCAGCTTCCTTTAGAGTAACTCCTTGATGAGTGGATTGAGATCAGCTCTGTAGAGAAGGACTTGAGGGTGCTGGTGGGTGAAAAACCAAATCCCCTATGAGGGCAGGCCAAGAGAGTTGGGGTTGTTCAGCCTGGAGCAAAGAAGGCTCTGGGGAGACCTTGTAGCAGCCTTAAAGAGGGGTGAAGATATGGAGGGATCCTTTATCAGGGAGTGTAGTGATAGGATGTGGGGTAAATGGTTTTAAACTGAAAGAGGGTACAGTTAGATTAGATGTTAGGAAGAAACTCTTCACTGTGAAGGTGGTGAGACACTAAGACAGGTTGCCAAGAGTTTTAGATGCCCCATCCCTGGAGGTGTTCAAGGCCAGTGGGAGCTGTTCCTGCCCATGGCAGGGAGATTGGAACTAGATGATCTTTAGGATTCCTTCCAACCCAACCCATCCTGATCCTATAACCAAAAAAAGGGCTCTACCCAGGGCAGTTACTCACTTAAGAACCTTTATTCGGAAGCGCAGATCCCCTGGCTCCCCATCCACGTGGGGCTCCCCTGCCAAAAAGAGGGAAAAGCTCTGTTCAGAAGGAGCTACTCAGTAACAACTGAAGAAACAAGAGGCACACTGAACACACCAGAGATTTACAGCTCAGGTGTTAAAGAAAAACAACAACTGGTTGATCTTTACATGACCAAAACCCTGCTAACACACAGCTGCTATCAGAGAGCCCAGGACTGAGCGCTGCCTCAGTGAGCTCACACCTCTCTGCTGCTCTGGAAGACTTGTCTGCCTTCAACAGACACTCCTAGTCAAAAGTTATCTAAACCATCAGATTTAGAGCTTTTTTTTGTGTGTGTGCACCCCCAGCCTCAGCAAAGGGAGTGGGACTCCTGGATATTAGCAGCATGGCATTTAAAACCACATCTGTTCAGCAGTCACCCAGGGCTTGGACACTCACAGCCTTGCATAATGGGAAAGGAGCAAGTCACAAGGTGACAGCAGCATGGTGCCCACACCCCTACCTTCTCCAATGAAGGGATACTCCATGCCATCCCTCACACCAGGCTCAATCTCCACTTCTAGTGTCCTCTCCTCATTCACGAGCCTGTAGAGGGGAAGAGCAAGCACACACTGTTTCCACTCCTGCTTCTCTTCCTGAGGCAATGAGTCTGCTCCAGAAGTCACCCCACACTCCTTCCTTCACCTCTGAAACTGGAGGGCAAGTGCTGCTAGCAGAGGAAGCACAGTGAAGCTCCTAAATGCCCAGTCAGCATGTGGGTCCATGGCCAGCTGCTCCCAGCTGGAAGCAGATTTGTTTATTCAGAGCTAGTTGTGAAACTTCCACTCTAGTCCCAGTGACTCTTGAAGGAATAAGAGCTAATTGGGGAGCTCTGCATGTAATAGAACTGGTCATCTCTAAGAATAAAGACTGGTGCCTTGGAGATGAGAAACCTGTGTGAAGTTTTTTCCCCAATTCCCCAGGTCTCACTGGTAGCCCGGGGACTTTTCTCCATCTAGTGGTAGGTTTGGAATAACCATCCACAGAGCAGTGTAAGAGCATAAAAACTTACTTGACATTTGGACATTCATCACAAACAACTTCTTGAGTCATCTGGAAACGTCCAGGACCCAGCTGGGTGGTCCTCATCTCCTGCCTGCAGTTGCATTTCCTTTTGCCAGGTGCCTGTCTGGCCACTGGCTTGTTCCTGACAACCTGCAGGGAGGGAGGGAGGGACAGGTTGATACCAGCACACAGCCCAACACTCCTGGGTTCCCCAAAAAGGCCACCCATACATTGGCCAGATAAGGAATCCTGACATCTGCAGTGATGTGGTTGGTTGTATTAAGAGGCTAGGAACAAACCCTCAACGTGGTTTTTGCAAGAATTGCAAAATGAATGGAAGGCTTAGGAAGGGACTCAAATATCACTCAGTTCTAGAGGGAGACCACTTAGACCTTTTCCAACTGGGCTACTGCAATTAAAAACCAGCTACAGCTAGTCCCCAACAGCCAACAAACAAGCTATTGTCACAAGAACCATCCCTTTACAGAGAGATTCAGAGGGCAGAGGTGAATAAATGTGTTGTTTCTTCAGTTAACCTCTAGCAAATACCATCCCAACATCCTGCCAGATATTGAGAAGACAAGTCTTTATTTCAGTTCTTTGGGAGCAGATATTCTGAGCAGCAACCAAGCCAGGTATCTCTGGAGAGACTGACAGGCAAACTTACCTCTACAAAGTTCCCTGAATACACCTCCTCCAGTGTCACCTCCAGGTCCACGATGATGTCACTGCCTCGGGGGATGTTCCTGTCTTGCTGCCGAGGGTTCCCTCCAAACATGAACCCAAAGTCCCCAAAAAAGCTGGAGTGTAAAGCACATCCATTAGTTCAGGGTGAAATTCTCATCAGTTGAGGCTCTGATGGTGCTCCGTGGCAAATAATTCTAGCCCCCTAGAGAAAACCCTCTCCTCACAGTGTAAAATGACCCTGGTGAACTCAGAGACCTCTTTTTGCTCCTCCAGGAGAGGAGATAATGCCTTCAAACAAAGCACTTACTGTGGAAGAGTCTTCTGTACTAAAGAAAACAAGGTTTGGAGCAGGAGATAACACCTCAAAACCTGACCACTGCTTAAGGGAAGTCTTCTTCATGCTGCACTGCTGCTCAGCTGCCATCAGCACAAGGTGGAAGCTGAGGAACACTCCACCTCTTGCACTGCAATGCTACCAAGGTTGGTTTTCAGCACTTTGAGGACAAGGGGGATGAGAAGAAAAAAACTTCCTCTCAAGTTTACATATTCCTCCTCAAAACAGACCTGATGGTGTGAGGAGAAGACACAAAATGAGCAGCTTCAGGAATTGGTTTAATAAGTTTATGCCTAGCAGGACCAAAGGGGCTTTAAAATCAGGTTCTGCCTCAGCAACATGCAAGTGCCTTCAGGTTTTAATGATCCAAATAGTTCTAGAGCTGCTCTGAAAGTCATTACAGCATTATTTGGCAACATAACAAGGGCAGAGGTGGCCTGTGACAGCAGGTTGAATATCAGCCACCTCCCAGGGAACTCAAGAAAGTTCCTACATGTTTAATGCAGCTGCAGCACCTCACAAATCACCCACAGTGGTGACACAGCTTGCCAAGAGAGCAAGAGCTGCCCACGTGGGAAGTTAACCCTGTTTCCTACTCCCCAAAAACCTGTTCCTTCCAATTCTCAACTGTCATTTCAGATCAGTACCTCCAGACTGGGCTAAAAGACCTTCACAGAGAATTTACCCCCCATCAAACCTGCCCATGAGCATCAGAGAATTGGAGCCCCAAGTGCAGAACAGCCCAAAGTGGCAAAATCTCCTTACTGTGAGAAGATGTCTCCGTGGGAGCTCTGGTGCCCATCCTTCAAGCCCTCCTCACCATAGGCATCATACTGCTTCCTCTTCTCCTCATCTGACAGGACCTGCAAAGGGACAGCAGCAGACAAGGCAGTCACCCAGAGCTGAGCTGTTTAAACAAGGCTTGGAGAGGAGAGGAAGCTCACCAGGACTCTTCCCTGGGGGACAAGGAGCAGTGTTTTATGTCCCAGAGGCACCACCTAGAACTTGCTTGCTAGAAAAGTTAAACATTTATTAGTTAAACCCACAAAAAATACAGAGAGTTTATTAAAACAGCAGAAGAAGCAACACAGAAAATGTAAACAATGCTGTGTTGAGCTTAAGGATTAAAAA
Source organism: Merops nubicus (assembly GCF_000691845.1). Classification (NCBI taxonomy): domain Eukaryota; kingdom Metazoa; phylum Chordata; class Aves; order Coraciiformes; family Meropidae; genus Merops; species Merops nubicus. Next base: position 2,107 of record NW_008585204.1, on the reverse strand, counting down.
ATCATGAGAAGGAACATTGGAATCAGTTCCTATGAAGCAGGACATGCTGGAAACCACCACATAATGCCACCATCTGTTTCTCAGTTTGTTTCTCAAGCACACAGAATGTTTATTTCTCTGGTTTCCACTTTATAACAATCAGCAAGGATGGAAAGTTTGTGTACCAAGCTGAACCTGCCCCATAGGGTAACTCCACACCACTTTGAACTCCCCTCCCCCAGAGAGCCAGAAGTTGCTGGTGATGTTTAGTCTTCCTGCTCCTTTCTCCTCTGTTGAGCCCCTTGGGGAAAGGTTGAGATTGCCAGGTGAGCTTTCAGAAGGCTCCAGAGGAGTGGAAAACAGCTGGAGAAGCAACAAACATGCCAAAAAGGCAGCTGCTGGAGAACAGAGTTTCAAGGACTGTGAAGAGAGCTCTGGTTTGTTATGTTAGGTTGCCTTGAAAGCAAAGTAACCACAGTGGGTAAACTTAAGAGAGGAAAAAAACACCAAAAAAGTGGAAACTCCACTCCTAAACCATCAGGAGATCAGTGATTATTTAGAGGAGTCTCAGTTCCCTCACAAAGGGCCAGACAGTTGTGTTGCTCACAGGCTGGAAGTCACTCAGGCTGTTAGAATTAAGGAGGCTGAGCAGTTTAATTAACCTACTTTTCATGCCATTTTTTTGGGAAGACTTTGCTATAGATAGTCAGCTAGCCAAACCCTGAGCAGCAGCACCACTTCTGGCAAAAAAACACCCTGGTGTGGGTAATAAATGAGACATAATTCCAGCTCTCTTTTACCCAAAAGAATGAAATCAACACTCTACATCTTGTAGCTGGTTGAGCAGAAGGATTTGCAGGCTGTGCTGGCTAAACAAAGACCTCCCAGGAGAGGAAAATATCATTCTTCTAAATCTATTTTTAAAGATCCACATGCCTCCACACTGGATTGAAATATTTTGATGCCTCTCTCTTCAGGAAGAGGTAGAGAAATGCTTCCCAAGCATAAAGTGCTGACCAGTGTGACAAGGTGCTCCCTCACAGAAACAACACCAAGCTCAACAGCTTTGAAGCAAACTCCACGTGTTGTTCTGCAAATGTCAGGTAACAAATAACCTTTTTCCACAAAAAAAAACCCTTTTTTAG
>NW_008585204.1:289-968 GCF_000691845.1 Merops nubicus | reverse complement strand
CTCTTTCCCCTGGGGTAGTTCACCCAATTTATTTAAGAGTAGATAAGTGTGAACTAAGAAAAAGTCCCAGCTCTGAGACAAGGACAAAGCCAGTGTGTGTTTTTTTCTGACCAGAAAGGAATAGATTCAAGCTGTTTCTCACTTCCCTATTCCTTTTATATTTGCATATCTGAAAAGCAGGGGAGCACCAGGGATGGAGGCTAAGCAAATTTAGGATCTATGTACACAGCACAGAAAGTAGGACCTTTCATCTCCTAGCAGCTCAGACTTAAAGCCAAGCCCTACACACAGCCACACATGCTCCTATTGCTGATACAACTCCAGTTCTTCCTCAAAGAATTATTAATAAACACTGAATAACTTTGATTTGCTGCCTTCACCTCCTCCTGGCTAAGGTCTTTGGACAGAAGGAGCTCTCTAGTCAACCTGCCTTTGCTTTTTATTTGGTAGGCTGTCTAAAATTTGATATAGGAACAAGGGGAGGGTGGATTGTACCTTCACCTTACAGAAAGCCTTTACATCCTCTAGAATCCCTCCTTTTTGTTGCTCAGACTGTTCCAGGGTGAGGTCTCACGATGCTACTCATTAGCCAAGCTCAGCTTCACACTCCCAGCATATTTTACCCCACAACCTGGGGAGCACTTAAGGTTCCCCGAGTCCCTTGCACACCTTCACCCCT
>NW_008585204.1:0-258 GCF_000691845.1 Merops nubicus | reverse complement strand
GCCCACCACCAGCTACACCAGCCCGGTCCCAGCGTCCAGGCAGCAGCTACACCTCCGCCGCTCGGCGGGGCCCAGGGGCGGGCTCAGACCTCACCTCATAAGCAGCACCCAGGTCCTGGAACTTCTCCTGGGCCCGGGGGTCGTCGGGGTTCCTGTCGGGATGGAGCTGCAGCGCCAGTTTCCGGTAGGCCTTCTTGATGTCCTTGATGGAGGCGCCGCGGGACACCCCCAGGATCTTGTAGAAGTCCCTCCTGCCGG
>NW_008585203.1:0-1085 GCF_000691845.1 Merops nubicus | reverse complement strand
CAGCTCGCCGTGCCCGTCGCCGTGGTCTTCGCCCCGGGCTCGGCGCCCAGGGACCTGCCGAAGCCGCTGCCGTTCAGGGACGTGCAGGAGATGGAAATTTCTGTGAACCGTAAGAGATGCTTCTGGATGTTCCTTCTGGGTGGCCTCGGCCTTCCCCAGAGGGTCTTCATGTGCCCCTGACTCCCCTCCTCGGGAGGGGGGCCCTTCCCCCAGACTGGCTTTTGCCACTGTCATCCTGCCCTGAGCTAGCAACGGGGCAGCTGGGGGGACAGCAAGGTTCCCGGGGTGCCACAGGGAAGAGACCAGCTCCCACCCCTGGGGATGGAGCCTCGGCAGCCCTCGGAGGGTGGGATGTGCCATGGGTGCTGTGGGGCTGTCCCACCATGGTGGATCGCTCGGCTGGGGTCCTAAAGGACCCTGTGACATGTCCCCCTGGGACTGTCCCTTGTCCAGCAGCACCTGGCTCCTGTGGAGGGCCTGGGGGTCGGGATTAGCAGATTTATTCAGGATTTTCCCCCACCCCTGGCAGTCAGAACCAGTGTCACGTCCAGCTACGAGATGATCTATCGCAGCACCACGGCCCAGGAGGCAGCGGCGCTGGACGCAGCCACTGCACGAGGTACTGGGAAGAGGGATCGTGGGAGCTGGGGGAGCTCTGGGGGAACTAGCTCCTGTCTACGGGGCTGTTTGAGCAAAGGACTCATCTTTGCTGTTTCTAAGGGTGGGATGGGGATTGGAGCGTAATTCCCAACCCTAACAACATATCCATCTTTCCCAGAGGCTGACGCTGCTTTGCACTTGCTGCAGGACTCCATGCTGGGCTCTCTGACCATGTACGTGGTCCCGGAGACCTCCTCTCTCCTGCCTCAGGTAGGGAGCAGCATCCCGTGGTGCCAGCCCCTGTGTCTCTCACCCATCGGAGGTGCCCTGGGAGGAGACATCCATCCCGGGCTGTCACTGTGGTGCTCTCTGGTGTCGGCAGGAGCCAGCCCCGCTCCCGGCCCTCACCCCTGCTCCCTCCCCAGGGCACCAACATCTACGTGGGGAAGCACCGCAGCGCCCTGGTGAGGGCTGGGGGCGGCCTG
>NW_008585202.1:0-2044 GCF_000691845.1 Merops nubicus | reverse complement strand
GGGGCTCAGCCCCAGCCTCCCACAGCCCCTCTGGGGCGGGAGTCACAAAATCCTAGAGCAGCCCGGGTTGGAAGGGCCCTCGGAAGATCAGCTGGTCCAACCCCATCCCATAGGTGAGATCCTAGAATCATCAAGGTTGGAAAAAGATCTCGAAGATCAAGCCCAACCATCACCCAACACTATCACAACCATTAAACCAGGTGCCACATCCACAGGTTTTTTGAACCCCTTCAGGGGTGGTGACTCCAGCACTCCCTGGGCAGCCTGGGCCAATCCCTCCCCCTCTGCCAGGAAAGAAATTCTTCCTCATATCCTATCGAACCCTCCCCTGGTGCAAGTTCAGCTCATTTCGTCTCATCCTACTGCTGGTTACTTGGGAGACCAACCCCCACCTCACTGCAACCTTTCAGGGAGCTGTTGAGAGCAAGAAGGTCTCAGCCTCCTCTTCTCCAAACTAAACCACCTCAGATCCCCCAGCTGCTCCTCCCACCACACGATCACCCAGCACCCTGTCCATCTGCACCCTGAAAGCCTCCAGTGCCAGCGATGCCACCACCTCGCTGGGGAGGTTGTTTCACTGAACACTTGTTCTCCCTGTGAAACCTGCCTTTGCTACACGGAGAGCAGCACTTACAGTTTGGTGCAAGTTCTTCTCCACACTGGGGGGCACATCGTAGATTTCCTGCCCTGGGTCCTGCCCATTGGGACCCTTCACGGCCATGGGTGGGGTGTCGTACACCTTGAGGGGGGACAAAAGGTGGTGTCTCACAGTTAGCATGGGCAAACACCCCCTCTCAGGGACCACATGGGAAAGATGAAGGAGCCAGAAGCAACCCTGATGCCCTTAACATGCCCAGCTTTGGGTGAAGTTTGCCCAGGTTTGGATCCCGGGCTGTGCCAGGGCATATCCAGAGAGCCAGAAACTTCGCCCCCATCACCCAGCGCCCCCCAACCAGCCTCACCTCCTGGCTAAACTGATTTGGGACCCCTCCTCGGACCGGCGGCACGTCGTAGATCTCCTGGGAGCCGGCAGAGAGGAGGTGACGGGGGAAATCGTACTCATCCTGCTCGCCCTTGGGCGAGTCGTAGACGTACACCTGCCCCACGCGAGTGGGCACCAGCACCTGGCGAGACAAAAGAGGATGAGGTGGGCACAGGCCGAGCACCCCAATCCCAAAACCCACGCGATGGGGCCGGAGAGAGGACCGGTGTCGGATCCTGTACTGGGCAAACTGGTGCCCACGGGAGGGCGCTCCCTGGCCGGGCGTGAAGGATTTTCCCGGTGACGCCAGGGAACTGGGGGGGATGATATCACCAGTTATTTATAGCGGCGAGGCTGGGAGAGAGAACAAGCCCAGCCGGCACGGCCGCAGCGTGGAGAAGGGGATGGCAAATTTGGGCGTCGAGCCGTGGGCAGTACCCCCACGGCTCAGTACCCCCCTTGCTGTACCCCAGTGACCGAACCCAGAGGCTCACAGCTGGAAAAAAATGATGCTTTCTGGGTGCAGCCAGGACACGTTGGCACCGGCTGGCCCCCCTGCCCCTGCCCACGCTCCCAGGGGCAAGGGAGCATCTCGGCACTGTGCCAGCTCCCACAGCTTCCTCTATAGCCGCAGGGTCTGGCCAAGGGGCATCTCCAAGCAGCTCTTGGGTTGCCAGCACCCCGTGCCCGCCCCAGGCACGGCTGCTGTGCCCTCAGTGGCACCAGCAGAGCCCACACGGGACAACCGAGGGGACCCAAGCGGTGAATGCTGTGCCAACCCCAAGCCAGGCAGCCCACACCAACTGGGGCACCTGAGCCACCACGGGGACCTCCTGGCACACCCACTCCTGCCAGTGGTGCGGGGCAGGATGCCCACACATCCCCCACGTCAGGCATAAGGGCCACTTGCTCCAAGAGATACCAGTGGGCAGATAAACCGAAGCCCCACATCCCTGGCACCCCCTTGCCACCGCAGAACACCCCACCATCATGCCACCACCTCCTGGGTCCCCCCATCCTACCTTTCCCTGAGGCTTGTGCCCTTCCCAGCTCCTCATATCC
>NW_008585201.1:0-740 GCF_000691845.1 Merops nubicus | reverse complement strand
ATCTATCTATCTTATTTATTTGAATTTTAGGGATTAAAAACCCTGTTTATTAAAAAAGCAGAATCAGAAGAGCTAAAAACACATGTTCATTGTTAAAGGTTTTTTTTTTTTTTGCTTTTGCCAAGAAAACCTTGATTATCATGAACAGATAACTACACTAACAATTGCTCTTCCACAAGGCCACGTGAGAAAGGATCACAGGATAAAAAGCATATTGTAGTCACTCATCAAAATTAAAAAAAAATTAAAAAAAATAATTTAAGGAAAAAATTAAAAAGCTTTAGTGCTATACTAACTTCCAGAGAGATTAGTTTTGCTTTGAATAATAAGACACACTATTCTTCAACCCTTGTTCTCATATTTTCCAAATTCATTCTTCTGAATACTCAATAGACAATTTTATAATGCTGAGGGAAATAAGACTTGGATATTGGCTTTGATGAGATTGTATAGACACACTTAGGTTTATAGGAGTAAATCATAAAATTTCATCATTTAGATCATCATTGATCATATATCATCAAATATCAGCATTTAGATAGTTGCACAAATCTGTGAGACAAAAACTGATTTCAAAGCTGAGGGGAGAAAAACTTAAATATCATATCACAAAACAGATATCACATAACTGATATATTAGTATATGCATATTAATATTCTTAGAGAGGTTAAATCAGAGATTGGCTGCCTGAGACCAGAATGAGTAGGGGAGAAAAATCTTACCAGAGTTTATACTGAAG
>NW_008585200.1:1251-3234 GCF_000691845.1 Merops nubicus | reverse complement strand
CTCGTCGTGCTGCTCCTCGTGGCCTTGGCTGGCATCAAGTTCTTCTTCCGTGACAGGTGAGGTGACACTGGGACCTCAGGTATTGGGGGGGCCCAGCAGGGTTGGGGTCTGTGGGGTGCCCCCTGAGTTGCACCCATACAGGGGCTGGTGCTGGGGTACAGCTGGTGCTCCAGGGCACCTCCAGCCCTGCTCCACTCCCTGCAGCTTTACCCTGGAGCTGCACAAGCACGTCAGCAAGGACAGCGAGTTCTGGAGGGACTCAGGTGACACCGGGCAGGACGCCGGCCCCCAGAGCCAGGCTCTGGAGCTCTCTGCAGCAAAGATAACGGCGCCGAGGCAGGAGCCTGGGCAGCAGGTCCCCAGGGACGTCAGTGCCACTGAAATGAGGCTGGTCCACCTGGACCTCAAGGGAGCTGCACCCAGGGTCTCCTACCTGGAGCAGGTGAGGATGCCCAGGGATGGGGGGGAGGGGCTGGGGAGGGACGTGACGAGGGGGCAGAGGCTGGAGCCGGGGCCGGTGGTTCGCCCTGGGGGGGGTCCCTGCCGGGCCGTGGGGACCGTGCCATCCCCCCCAGCTGAGCCCACCCTGCCCGCCCTGCAGGTTTTCCCCCTCCTCTCTCAGCTGGGAGCCAACGGGATCCTCATTGAGTACGAGGACATGTTCCCCTTCAAGGGGGAGCTGGAAATCCTCAAGTCCCCGTACGCTTACAGGTGAGCTGGGGCCATGTGCTGGGCTGGCTGTGGGGCTGCCTCAGGGGCCGTGTGCCAGGGGCTGGGTGTTACCCATGCCCACGATAACCATGGTCAGAGTGCCAGGCAGTGCTGCCAGCAGACCAGCGTCCTGCCCCGCCGGGTCAATATTTGCGTCCCCATAGTAAAGTCCACACAGGCCTGGGGCCACATGGGCAGGATGCCAGAGGAGGAGAAGGGGAAGGAGGAGGGAGTGCCCTCAGCTCTGCCCTCTGCCCTGGCATCCCCTGGTGAGCCTGTCCCTGCCCTCCCAGCGAGGAGGACATCGAGCGGATCCAGCAGCTGGCGGAGCTCCACAAGCTGGAGGTGGTTCCTTTGGTGCAGACCTTTGGGCACGTGGAGGTGAGGGGTCCCCATCCTGCTCCTCATCCTACATCACGGGGGATCCCCCTGGAGCCCTCCCTGACGGCTCATCCTGTGCAGTTCATCCTCAAGCACGAGAAGTACCAGCACCTGCGGGAGGTCGAGCGCTTCCCCAACAGCTTCAACCCTCATGTCCCAGAGACCCTGGCCCTGCTCAAGAGCATCTTGTCTCAGGTGATGGAGAAGCACAGGCGCTCCACCTGGATCCACATCGGCGCGGACGAGGTGGGCAGTGGGCTGTGCAGGGACCCCAGCCCTCACCCCGGGCACCAGGGGTGCTCCCAGGAGCGCAGAGCATCCGCCTGTCACCCTAATCCAGGTCTTCCACCTCGGGGAGGGGATGGACTCCAAGAACTGGATGAGCCGCAACAAGGGCGACACGGGGACCATGTACCTGAATCACATCAAGGAGGTGCTGGGTTTCATCTCCACGCAGTACTGGGGGCTGCGGGCGCTCATGTGGGATGACATGCTGAGGAAGATCAGCGTGGGAGCCCTGCGGGGTGAGAGGATGGGCATGGCGGTGGTGGCACCCGAGCCGGGGGTCTCAGCAGCTCCCATCCCCCTGGGCCCTGGCAGGCACTGTGCCCGGTGCCCAGCAGGAGCCTGTGCCTGGCCCTGCAGGGATCCGGGTCTCGGGGGGGCATGAGGAGCTCCAGGCATCCTCCTGTGGCTGACACCAGCACCCTGAGCCCACCCCTGCTCCCCCCAGAGTCTGGGATAGCCAAGCACGTCTCGCCCGTGGTGTGGTTCTATGCACCCGACTTCGAGGCTGAGCAGATTGGTAAGGTGGCGTGCCAGGCTCTGGTTTGGGTCTCCCTGAGCCCCCCAGGCCCCGGGGACAGTGGCACTGGTGGCTCGTGCCCGTCC
>NW_008585200.1:604-1103 GCF_000691845.1 Merops nubicus | reverse complement strand
AGCTGCCCGCGCTGCGCTGCCAGGGCATGGTCCTCACCGGCTGGCAGAGGTGAGGGGCGGCGGGGCCCTGTGCTGCCCGGTGCCCGCGTGGGCTCGCCGGGGCAGCAGCGATGGTGTGGCTGCCCCTGCTCCACAGGTACGATCACTACTCGGTGCTCTGCGAGCTGCTGCCCATCGGCATCCCCTCCCTGGCCATCTGCCTGCAGACCCTGGTGAACGGTGAGCACCGAACCGGCGCCGACGGGCCCGTCCCTCATCTCCCCACCCTGGGGTGCTGGGAGGGGGGTGGGAGGCAGGGCAAGGAGAGCTGACGATGGGGTGACCCAGGCCCCTCTGCCCCTCTCCTCACCTTTCCCAGGGGGCTTCACAGAAGAGGCGAAGAGGAAGGTCCTGGACACGCTGGGCTTCCAGAGCATGCAGCTGGAGCAGAGCACGTGGTGCGTGGCGCAGCCTGGCTGCCGCCCTGATTGCATCAGAAGGGATGCAATGGAGGGGAGCA
>NW_008585200.1:0-523 GCF_000691845.1 Merops nubicus | reverse complement strand
GGGTGAGGGCGAGTACCCTCCAGCAGCGCACAGAGCTGGGCTTCACCCAGCCCAGAGCCCTGGCTTGGCCAGTGCACCTCGTGTTGGGCTCTCACCTCCTCCTCCCCTTCCCAGCGAGGGCAGAGGAGTGTTCCCTGGTGCAGAGATCTACCACATGGTCGAGCAGGTTAATGGCCACCTGAAGGAGAGCATCCTAAAGGCCCTGGAGGAGGAGAGGTAACGGTGGGAGGCAGTGGGGTCAGATGGCTCTGGCCACGGGGCTGGAGCATGAGGGTTTTTGCACAGGAGAGGACCTGCCCGGTGTGCAGCTCCCCATCCTTGGGTGGCCCTCGTGCCGCCCACTCCCCTCCTGCCTCCCCAGTGCCATCAAGGGCTGGTTCAGCCCCTATCATCGGAAGCACCAGTTCGGCAACCCCCGCAACATGGAGACCTTTGGCAGCAAGGTGCTGAAGTACGTGGTTCTGGGGGCCAGAGGCTCCCTGGTTGCCTGCGTGGGGCTGGGAGGTGTCCCGGGCTCGGCTCT
>NW_008585199.1:0-58919 GCF_000691845.1 Merops nubicus | reverse complement strand
TGCAGGACAGCAAGGGTGAGGGGGCGCGGGGGGACGGCGGCGGCAACGGGCTCCCCCCTTCCTCTCTCCCTCCCTCCCTCCCGGGGCGCAGGCTGGGCGCTGTGCCGGGCGTGCCGCGGCTGCCGCGTCCTGAGGTGACAGCCTGGCTTTGTCACCGCTCTCCCTGTCGCGGTTCGGGGTTCAGCATCACCGGCTTTCTCGTAACCGGTATGAGCGACGCCGGAGGGGTGTGTGCCTCCCGCTAATCCTCTGCTCCTACCCAGCTGGTCGCTTAGCTGGTAGGCATCCCTCTGACAAGTGAGCCTCTCGGTTAGTTAGAGCAGGTTTTGGCAGAGGACAACGTGTTTCCTGAAGCAGGAGTCCTTTCTACTTTCATTCATGCATTGAAAATGAAACCAACTTAATGGTACTAGTCATGCAGTCTTTTTTTAGCCCCAAAAGAGCCACCAGCTCAGGCTACCAACAGAGCATGTGCCTCACGTTCTGACTAGGAAGAGCATGGGCTGTCAGAGGTGGTGGCCACATCAAGGATTTTCAAGTGGTGACCTGACAGATGCAGCTGATGCAAGTGTGGCAGTGTGCGTGCTGCCAAGCGTCATACCAGCAAGATCAGATGTGGCATCTGTGCTCGTCTGCCTCTAGGCAGGCTTCAGCTGCTCTCCTACCAGCTCTTGGGTTCCTTCAAGAAATAACTGAAGAGTCCTGCTGTACCTCACTACGGGAGGATGAGACTTACGTTATGAAAAGGCTAGACATGCCAAATCCCTTCCCACTACCTGTTCATGTGTTTAAATATAAAATCTCAGATGTCTTGGTATACTTCCTGGATTGTACCTGAAAGCTTCTTAGGTAGCTACAGGTGTATGCTATGTGTTTTCAGGTGCCCCTAAATGTCAGCAGGTAGGTGCCTAAAGTCACTTACCCTCCCAGGCCCCTGATCCAGAAGCTGGTTGGAGTGGCATCTATGCACCACTAAACCCTCTCAGCAGGCACAGATCCCAAGGGATGCTAGATGTATCAACCAGCTCACGTGTCTGGAGAAAAGAGTGGATTTCGGCCAGGTCTGACTTGCTGCAGGGCTGTGCTTTTACCAGCGTTAGTATAAAGGGAAAGTGGGTAATGTATGGGGTAGGAGGAGGGGGAAGCAGACCAGTTTTGTTGAACATCTAGTCAGTTTTCTTCCTCATTCGCTTGGGAGGCAGTGGAGCATCCCAAGGTTTCCAGAAACTGTGTCTATGTTCAGAAGCTTGTGTGCTTGTGTTCCCCACTGCAGAATTTCAAGACCCTGCCTCAAATACGATCGCAGCTAATCATATGTAGTATTAAAACACTTGAGGCTTCATCTCAGAGCTTCCTAAACTAGTTTTTTTTTCTAATACATAGCACTCCTTCTCAGAAGATGGTGGCTGATGGATCCTTATTCCTGTAGGAAAGGTGCTTTAAGGGGCTGTTCTGCTTTGATGTGGTTTTATTTTTCTTTTTTTTCTTTTTCTTTTTTTTTTTTAAATGCCCATCATCTTTGTGTTTAATTTAGCAAAGCTGTAAAAAAAAGGTGCTTACTTCAAATGATGTGATAATTTTCGTCTCTCTGTCTACATTGTTTATACTAAGATTTCCTACTTCTATTGTCTTAGCTTCCCAAACACCTTTTTTAAAGCAAATAAATTAAGATTACATCTCATTCTTTTATAAATGAACTCTATAGCTGCTTCTCATCTTGTATGCCTTTTTCCCCTTTTGCTTAACAAATGTCAATCATTAAAGCATATGCAAACAAACTAACAGTTATGATTCAATGATGCTGACTCACAACATCCTGGTGAGGGCTTCAACCTGCTTTTCATACCCAAATCTAGCAGCAGAGCAGCCAGAGTACTTCTTTCAGAATATTTGGCAGTCTTAAGTGGTCAGACAGAAGCTGGTGAAAGGGCATGGGAAAGGCAGCATGGTTCAAAGGAAAAAACGATAGATGCTCTTCTCTTTTATTAATCAAAGGCTAGAAAGTGCCTGGTTACAACCATACATAGAACTACAAGTGTTTTATTTCAAGCAAGGTGAACAGAAGTCGCTTCCTTGAGTTGCATGAAACCTTTCATAGCAGCAACTGCTGAAAATGAAGGGGTCAAGCTAGATTTCTGTCTAACTTCTGCCTAGGTTTGCAAGCTTTTCTACAGGCTTTCTAGTTTCTGGCAGACGATGGTTTCTTTTTTAAAAATTACAGTTTTGATAGATCTGATGTGTTTTGCAAGGAATATGTTCCTCTGCAGAACTGCCCTCATCCACAAGACTGATACAGTCACATTCCTTGGACTCGCTGTGTGTGTATGGAGCGATTATTTATCATCATGATATCTGATTTTTAAATCTCCTGCAGACATTCTGCAGTTGACCTCTGCACGTGTGACAACTCTAGCATGTCTTGGACCTGTTGGACTTTCTGCATACCTGCAGATTACCTCTGCAGGAGCCATCTTCAGAGGATGGATGGTCTGTTTCTGTTTGTGAGAGCTGAATGACAACCAGACTCGGTTGCAGACTCTCTCAGTATTCATAGTTTTGCTGTCAAATAAGCCATTTCAGTGCATTTTTAAAATTTCTTCCTTCTACTTCCTCCTACTTACTTTCTCCTAAAATAGCCTCCTTTGTCTTATCAGTAGCTCATTTCAGAAAGAGAATATTACTGCACTCCTTGGTGAGCTTATTGTGGTACTAATCTTTGCATTAAGTTTGTGCTTCTGTTCCTCCTTGCTGGCACCTTCAGGGAGATCTTTTTCCTTGGGCTTGTGGGCTGGATCACTGTCCTAGCTTTCACCTGGAATATTAAGGAAAAAAAACAAACCACCCAACAAATAGAAATAGAATTAAGCTAAATCCCCTTAGAAAGATTCCTTATCTTGGAATAGTGTCTGCTTGGGTAACTTAATTCATTATCTGTCTTTTCTAGACACACTAGACTGCCAAAGGACTGGCTGCTATGAACCAAACCTTTTTCTGTTTGAAATCTATGCACCTCACTTCCAAAAGTTCCAAGTACTGCAGCTAAAGAAATTGATGTTTTGGAGAACACTTTCTGCTCCTCTGCCTTTGCAAAATACCATAGTTACTTTTGGGATCTGGCACTGTAGGTGGATGTTCCTTTTGTGTTGATATTCCTATAGGTAAAAACAGGTTTAGTGAAGGCTCCTTTGTATTCCTCAGCACAGAGGGTTTGTTAGGTCTGGGGATGAAGACTTCAGTATGCACCTTCTCCCAAATGCCTGTGGTGTCTTGGGTGCAGAGCGCCACTGACACAGCTGCATTGGATTTCCAAAGCTCCCCATTCTCTGCTGCAGCACAGGTTATAGTATATCTTGATGGGCAGGTAGCTGTAACTGTGTTATATATAGCACTAGAGTCAAAAGCAGAGTCCTTGATTGTGGACGAGACAGAACCATGCTTGTTCTCCTTGGCCACAGCTGCTTGTTTGCTGTCCTGCCTTTGCCCGCCTGCTTTGTGCTGCTGAGGTTGGCCAGCTAAAGAGGGAGAGGACAGAAGTTGATGAGAGCTCTTTGGACAAGTTGCACAGCCGGCCTCTTCCCTGCAGGGGTGAAGAGATATTGCTTCACATACTTGGTTAACAAGCTTGGCTCACAAAAGATGTTTTCCATGCATAATAAAGTAGAAGTGTTCTTAAAACAGTTGCACTTGAGTTCCCCCATGTTTGCTTCTTGAAGCTGTAAAGCAGAAAACACTGCTCAGCGTAGATGCGTTTAGGGGACGGTACAGGTTGTAAGTGGGTCATCTTGGATACATCTGTAGAATGTCTTAAAAAAAGCTTCAAGTCCAGTGCAAGCAATTATAGAAAAATCCTGACAGTTTTGTTAGTAGAAGAGATGAGGAGCTGCCATATATAGAGAAGGGATTTAAGATGATTAATGTACATGAGCTCTCTGGTTCCTGGGGCAAATACAGAAAATAAAGTCTAAGCCATTGTCAATATTCAGAGCGAGATGAGCATTGGACAAACAGAAGGATAATCAGAAAACACCAAGAAAACACTCAAAACTGGGCTGTGTTTCAGAGCCAAAATGACTCTATGCCCAAGCACAGCAGAAGTGGCCATTTGTGACTAGGCTAGGAATGTCCTTAATAGGAAAAGCAGGGATTATAGCTGAATGAACGAAACATCCAAGGCTTGAAAGCATGTTAAGTGTGTTTTGTAAACCAAAGTATTCTGGCAGGAATCCAAACAAAGCTACTCAAATGCTGGTGCTGTCCTGTGAGAAAGTTGGCTATGAAGAGGCTTGCTACTTCATTTAAGGCAAGCCAGGAGGGAGATTAGGGAGTTCTTGAGGATTTTTCTGTCAGTTTGGAAAGTAAATGGAAAAAGAGAGAAATACTATTTAAAATACTCTGGTTTTTTTGAGTATTTTAAATAAATTTTGCTTTTTGAAGGTGAAGAAAAATACAGATGGTAACTTGGGTACGAATCATGTTTAAACAAACAGAAGAACTAGGAAGTAGAAGAGAATTACCTGGCCTCAAATTAGGAATAAGTAGAAGTAGCAGAAGCAGAATAACAACGTTTAAGAGTTTGTTCACCATCTGAACAGATGGTATACAAGACATTCACTGCAATTAAACTGAACTGGACAGTAACAGCAGTAGAAGGTAGAAGTACAAAAGGAATTACCTCTGATGGTAGTTCCTTGGCTGAAAAACATCTCAAAAAGTGAGATTTAATTAAAACAGGGTGGCTTCTGACTCTGGATGCCAGTACTGTTGCTGTCCTTCCTGAAACAGGGTACTGGGACATGAGTTGCAAGTTAGACTCACAAATGGTCTTAATTCTATGATGTTGAGGACTGTAAGATCAAAAATTCACGTGCCTTTCTGTCTAACAGAAAGTGCCGTGTGGATTCCCTTTGAAATACCCAATTGCAACCAGGCCTCCTGCAGATCCAGCAAACACTAAATGTACTTAGGCTAGTTTAAGGCTCAACCATTCTAGGGCCCCTGCCACAGAGAGAAAGACAACATCACAGGCAAGGAGAGGGTGAAGAGAGCTTAAGATGCATCCACACTTTCAACTTTGTTTATTCGGCAGCTTCTGCATCTTCTCTACCTCTTGCCAGTTGAGATGTTCAGTCCTAAGTCTAATAGTGGAAACTACCTATTTAAGAAAGAGTGATTAAAGCACTTAGTTAAGACTCTTCTGGGAAGCTGAGGTGTCTCTATCTCAGTACATATATAGGAATCTTTGTATCTGTCAATGATCAATACCTGCTGTGGGGTTTGGTTTAGCTTTCTTATGTTTTTTTCTCTATGGAAATGCTGTTGCCATTGACAGTGGGACGTAACATGCAGCTTTCCAGCACAGTCATGCTAGTAGTACCTTGCTGTTTGTGCAATACTTCTGTAGGCAAAGAAGCACAGGTAAAAATATCACAACTTTTTAGTAAAAGATGGCGCTCAATGTGAAGTCTTCTGCCACTAGGTAGAGAATAGCTGTGGTAAATCTAAAAGATAATGGTAACCTTTTGCTACAGTTGCAAAACTTGGCTTCCTGCCCCTAACACTGATTGGCATTGGCACACAAGTGACAATTAAAAATAGTTAAACCATAAATATTTGATATGGAGAAGATTTGTAACATTATTTCTTCCAGGTAAAGGATTTAATTATTTCAAGTTGAGAGAAGAATAACTGCACAGAGGTGTATTTTTTTATATCCTGTTTTCCCATTCTTAAACTGGGCAATAGACTGTTTAAATTTTATTTGAACGGATGAGCAAATGGCTGTGTGACTTGTCTTCTTCCTTCCTCACTGTGCCACTCACTTCCTTCCATCCCTGCTCCTTTATTTACTTCCTTCATTCTTTATTTTTAAGGACTTGCTCCTGAGGCCAATAAGTTAGTCAGCAGCTTGAAAACAATGCCAATGCTGCATGACGAGGCGTTTGCCCACGAAACAAAACTGAACAACTTCCATGAATTTCCAGATAACACACTGGTGCTCCCGTAAGTACATTTTCCTTGGGGAGGGGGAGGCTTAGCAAGTAGCTTGTTAATTTTCAGATAATTACATCTCCAAATATTTAATGTGAAGAATACATTATGAGATTAGCAGAAATGCATATATTGACTTAAAAGGCAAAAGCCCACCCTGTCTGGTATGACAGAAAATGTCTGGTTTGATGTATTTACCATAAGGTGTCTTACAACTGCTTGGGAAATAACGTTTAAATTGGGCAACAAGTAGCAATTCTGGGCAGCTTCATCCTACATTTTTTCCCCGTTTTGTATATTAATTTGCTACTGTACAAATATACAGACATCCTATACAAACTAAGAAAACTGTTTGTACAGTCTGTGTGAATTATCTTCAGCATATGTCTGAAAAAGTAGCATCTAATTAATGCATCTGTGAATAGGCCTCATGCTTTCATTCTGCAGGCCTTCTGTTTTCAAAAATCTCCAAAAGCTGACTGTCTTTCCCAGATTTATGCAACATTATGATAATAAGCGATAAGCTTATAATTTGCATTGCTTCTTAACTGCTGGGCAATGATTAAAAAGCTTATAAGTTTTGTTCAGAGGACAGTATGGTAATTTGAGATATTCCCCAGCTGTGATGAATGACTGCACCCCTGTAAACATGTTAATAAATGGGACTCTAGTTGGTTTGCTATGAGAGTAAAAATGGTTGTTCTTTAACCCTTAAGGAGAAAATTAGGGCATAAAAAGAAATTGCAAAGTTTATTAATTTCTTTCTATTTTGTATTGAGGTCTCTGCGTAAAGCTTTTAAAAGTAAACACTGCAAGGCAGATGGCAGGAAAGGGGGTAAAGGGAAAATGAATGAATTCTCAGTGGAGTTAATACTGATGTGAACATACAGTTTGTGTTAAATATGATGGTCATAGTAAGAAAAACTGAGCTCTGTTATGATACCCCTGCTTGTAACTGAATAGCTTTTAAATACTTTGAGGGATTTGAAAGGTAACAAAACTACAGTAATAAAATCCTCTGAGTCCTAAAAATACTTCTCCTGACACATCTTTTCCATGAAGAACAGAAAAGCTTAAAACAATCATTCACATAAGAACCTGAGGTTTAAAAACCAATCTTGTCTTGCTTTCTGGCACTGCTGAGTGCCATTTCTGGAGGTTAGTCATGGCAGTTTGCCATTTTCTCTTTTGTGCTAGCCGAGTGATATTTTAACTAGGCAGTTGAGAAATATTGTGAGTTTCTGGGGGAGAAAATAGGAGTATTTTGTGAACTTTGTATACCTGCGTGATAAGCTCAATGTGAAAGGGACGACATGATCTCTTAGAGGCATCAAAAGTTGTAGACTAGGTTGGTCTCTGCTGTTGTTATGTGGTGTTTTATTTAAACAACATATCCACAGGGGAGCTTTCTTTTCACAAATTTTCGACTGCCTTCCAAAGTTACTCTTGGCACATGTAAATATGATACCTGCAAGGCAATTTTTCTTATGAAGTCTAACTTCTTAGGTACAGTATGTCAGTTGGTTATGAATGAAAACTAGACATTGTTTCAATGTTCCTCTGCTGTGTGCAACTGTCTTATAGGCCTCATAAGGGGAGTGGTTCTGCAGGTTTTATTAGCTGATTAATTGCTAATTGACTCTTGTTTTCTGTATATTTTATATTGTTATAAATATGTACAAGAATAGCAAGTGGAAGACAAAAGTATTGTGAATGGTGAGGGAAGGTGATCAACATTTGTACGCTCTAAGCACTGTATTTTGGGAACTGTTGCACATCCATGCAGTATCATGGTCTTTTCTGTAGCCTTTGACTGTCTGCCAGTGTAAATGTTGAAGCATCTATCACAGTTACAGATGGCAAGGAGCTTTCCATCATCCTCAGGCAGTGCCGAAGCATTGAGGACACTCTGAAGATGATCCTGTTAAACATGCTCCAGATGGCTCTGCCTGGAAGAGCAAATAGGAAGGGCAGAGCTCACCTGCTAGCAGGTCTTTGGTAGCTGCTTGTTGGCCACTGCCATGGGTGAAGATGGTGGATAGTCTATCCTCTTCCAAGCTTCAGAAAACTAGCAGAAAAAATTATTATTAGTATTCTTATATTACCCCAAATTTTAACTGCCAAGCTGAAGACAGCATGCTTAGAGCTAGAACAATCCCACTGTGACTCTATAGCCATCACCACCTTTGAGAAGTCCCCTTCAAATTTGGGATCGAGTGTGTAGGTATTTCTTAATCTTTGGTTTCCATCTGCTGGGCTACACACTGCATGATGTTTGAAAGTGTTACATTCCTCAGTCCCACAGTACTTTAGCCTGTTGCTTGACCTTTTGGTTATGGTTTGTTTTGTTGGTGGTTTTTTTTTGTGTTTTGTTTTGTTTTGTTTTGTTTTTTAAACCTTGAGTAGTTGCTTTTTATTCCTTCTGTTGTGCTTAGAGCAGTCTTTTCCCAGTTGTCAAGGTTGCACTTGTTCAGTGGCCAATAACTGATTGCCACTGAGTTGTCTGTAGTCCTGAGGTCTCTGTTTTCAGCCTATTTTAGGTTCTTTGCAATTACCACATGCTTAAATTCTGCTTCATAACAAAAGACAGCTATATAGCAAACTTTCATGACAAGGTGACAACAGACCTTAAGGATAGGACTGGGGTTTTACAAAGTTAGCCTATTACTAGCAAAGGCAACAGTTTACTTCAAGATCTTAACTAACCAAGAGAGTTTATTCTGAAATCTGAGGTCATAGAAACTGGGAAGAGTGGATCTTCTAAAGGCCACAGAAATTAATCCCAGTCCTAAGACTTTTAAGAGAGGATACCCTTTGTGTCAGGAGTGTCTATTTATAGGAGAACTATTTATATTTATCAAAGCATCAAAAAGTTGTTTCAACTGTTCTGTTGACCCCTTATATACCTTGGAAACTTTATAGATTCCCCTCAATAGTCTATGAAGCATTTTTAAACATTAATGCTTGCTATCGACTTTTGTTAGAACTCAGTTACAAACTTAAAGTAAGTCTGGGTTCTTCTTTTCTGTCCTTAGTTTTGTCAGCACCTCTCCACCTCCCAGATTGTATTTATTATTAAATTACATTTAGGGATTTGTGCTTTAAACCACATCAAGCCATGAACTTCTGAACTTGTGACTTAATTTTCCACATCTAAAACCATTTTTTTGCCATAGACTTGGGGGGTGGGGAGGAAAAGGGTGAAAACTACTGATATAGAGAAAATGTCAGAACTGATGAGCTGGTATCAAATCTAAATTTTTTGTTCGTTTATTTCTCCAATTCTCTTTCTCTGTAGTGTCTCTAAGCAAAACAAAAGGATTTTTTATACAATCCTGGAGCTCTCACCACTGCTTGATTCTTCCAACATGACCCCAGATGACTGGGCCAAAATTGCAAAGAAACTTGAGGTACTGTGGTGTGCAATATAATTAATTTGTTGCTTAAACCAAACCAGCAGTATATCTAGTATACACAGTGAGATAAAACAATTCAGTAGTGCTATAGATATACATTTATTTAAAATTTAAATGGTGTGTACCTTGTTTAGTTACTTGCAAAGTAACAAGTACTATGAATTGTCAAATTTTATTTTTCTTTTGAAAATGTTACAAACTCATTGAAATTATGTAGTTCTTACAACAATATGACATATAATAATTCTGTACAAGAAAATAAATAGGAAAATTGCAGCTATGACTGAATAAGATATGTAATATGTTGAATGATATGTTCTAAAATGTTGACTTAAATTTACTTTCTAAAAATGTTGAATAAAATCCTCAGTGACTTAACTGAAGGTTGCTTGATAACACATCATTTGAGTGTCCAAATAGCTTAATAGTTGGCTGTTGATGTAGAAAATTTCATGTCTTCATGCCTTTCTCACTCTGGACTCAGGCAGACTTGACTAGCTGTGGCTTTGCAGCAAGTAGAAAAAAACACTACCATGGTTAGGTTTCCCACACTGGGGAATCTTTAAAGCCTGAGATACTTCTGCATATATAAATTCATTACATCCTCCCCTAGATTAAAAAATCAGCATTTCTCTGCTCCTGTCCCTGTGTCTGAACTTAGCTGTCTGCTTTTAAGTAAGTAGAAATGCAAAACATTTCAAATACTTCACACCAGGAAGTCATACATAGCTGTTAGGAATAAATAACTGTGGGCCTAGTAAGATACTGCTCTTCCATCCCTGCTCACTCAGTAATAGTGGGCTTTATAGTGTAAATTTTCTTCTCTGACCAAGCTGTAGCAATGCATGCAAACAGTATAACGATGCAGGGAATGATGCTGAAGAGTCAGCTAACAGTCTTTCACCTTTAGGCTCTCTAATCCTTGAAAGCACCAAACTAGGGATGATGCTTCTCCTATCCAATGCATCTTGCCAGGACAGAGAAGAGATGGAGCTGGTGTATAGGTGGAGAGCCTCTAGGATGGAGCAGGGGTGCATCTGGGAAAAGCTTAGGGCCAAGAGTAGGAGGCAGCAATCCCATGCTCAAAAGGAGAGAATTTACCTTTCTTCCTTAATGGCATACTAGTTTTATTACCAAAAAAATTGTTTCATTCTTGCACCCAGTATGCAGTTTCTCTGCATGTACAAATATCCAGTACATGTAATCCAAGTGAAAAATGCAGAAAAGGGAAAAAAACAACCTTCTTCAGCTGTCCTTCTTATGTATAGACACTGCCACTTTGTGTCCCTCTTGGACATGTGCTTGGCACAGCTGTAATATGCTGATGTAACTTTCCAGACTGAAAATTCTAAGATGTTTCTGTGGGATGTCTCCTTAATTGCCAGCCTGATCTTTTATGTTACAGGGCTTGAACCAACCTATGTTCTTTAGCATCTAATAAGGTTGATAAGGCTGAAAATATTCCTGAGCATAGTGACTGGATTAGAGAGGACAAGTGGCTATTTCTGTGACCTCAGCCCTTCTTGAAACTTACCTCATTACTGCATGGATGAATAACAACAGCGTTTTTGTGTCATGCCATAGTTTGGCCTACAGGAAGACTTTGTAATGCTGGCTGTTGTTCTGCTTGAAACTTCCAGTAGGTAGCAACATGTAGGCATGAGTATCAGTGAAGAAATAGCAAAAGGACAAGATCTTCAGGTGAGTTTGGAGGTGACATTTGTATCAGGAGATGCCAGGCGTGTGTGCCTACTCTAGCATAAGTGTAATGAAAAAGCAGTTTAATTCTATGGCAACCCCCCTTTTATTTCCCCCTGTCGGCACTTCATGTACCTGCTCTTACTATTACATGGTCCTTTCTGTGTTACCAAGTTACAGTGGAGGCATCGATGTCCCTCACTACAATGTTTATTATATGCATCACTCTTTAAATAGAGGAATCAGTTCCTTTTTCCTCCAAAACCCAGCAGATTATTTTATTCAAAAAAGATGAACTGTGCAGTTCATGGCTTTGCATTAAAAAAACTCCTCTGTGGAATTGTATGTAGATTAAAGTTATTATAAAGTTCTTTTTTTTGTATCTGTACGTGCCTAACAGTCTAAGAGACTTCTGAAAACCCAGCAAGTGTATGTACTTTAAAGACCAATAAGAAGCCCCCGCAGCTCTTCCTGCTGTCGAAGTCCCATACTGGTACAGGCAGGAGACGTGCTCAACAGGAGAGGGCACTCTTACACTGGCGATTTGCCTGTCTGCCGCCGCGGTCAAAGGGACTGGTTGTTCTGTACCTTAGGACAGCCTCGGTTTGCCTAATCTGCTCCTGTAAATGCTGTAATCCCCAAAGTAAAAGTGGCAACAAGAAATCAGACTGTACGACTAATTTGCATATGTTAACATTCCTGTTTAAAGCCATTGCTAAGCTTTTCTTAATTAGCAGTCTTCTGGTTTAAAACTGATGCATTAATATGTATACCTAGAAGAATCTCTTTGACTGTTCCATAATTAGAGTGACTGGCTGTAGTGCTTAGTGTCCTGTTAACCCTTGATTGTATTTAAACCAAAACCAGGATAACTTTAGGAGGAACTGTGCGTGTTGTACCCTTTAAAGTATTCTTTTCTTGCTTGCATTAGTGAAAGTAATGCAATATGTGCCTCACTTGCTGGTGCCAGTGCATTGCTCTAACAGTGTGAAAACTGCCTCTCCATCTCCAGGAGCACTATGAGAAGTATGATGGTTTTGTGATCCTTCACGGCACTGATACCATGGCCTACACAGCTTCAGCTTTATCCTTCATGTGTGAGAACCTGGGTAAAACTGTTGTTCTGACAGGATCTCAGGTAATGCCCTTACTTTGAAGTCAAAGTCATTTTTGTTTTTTATATACAATCTAGGTAGTATCCTGATTATCGCTGTGTAGTTAAGTAGTGTAGGGCAGGCCTTTGGCCAGGGTGAATGGCCACAGTGTTGATAGAAATTAGTGAGAATTGGCAGGCTTACCAGCTGAGGATCTGCCACATAATTTTATCATTAATGAATTTACAACTCTGTACCGAATCAGGCCAGTAGTTCATTGTAGCTGGGGCCAGATGCTTCAGAGGAAGATACAAGAGCCTGTCATTTGCCATTGTGTATTAATCGGTTTATGTGAGAAGCATCTTCTAGCCTCAGGTGGCTGCTGTTTGTTAGCTGCCTTTTTTTCTTTTAAAGCCTTGAAGCTTATTACTTTTTACTTCATCAGTTGTCATGCTTTCTTATGTTACTCATTGTTGAATTCGTCATAATTTTTTAAATAATCTCTAAGCATTAGATGAGTTTTTGATCATTTCTGTTCCACAAAGCATCTAACATGGTCTGTGTCCTTTCCTCTCAAGACTACATTTATTAATTTTCATTCTGTTAGCTGGGGATGAGCCCTTAGCATATTGTCTGAGGGGGAGGGGTTGTCTTACTAGACTGGTGTGCTTGAGTGTAAAATACAGCTCTAATCACAAAGGAGAGATGAAACATCACGCTGTAAAATTCCCCTCCCCCATCTCATAACTTCCCTTTCACATGTGGTCTATTTGAAGTCAAAATACAAAAGTCTAGGAAGGAGCAGGCTCCCACTTACTGTCTTGACATGGAGCAGTCTAGTTGTGATACATCATATTCAAGGTGTTACTTTCTTTTTGGCTTTATTGCTTGGAGATCTGCCTGACATGATCTAGCAATGGAGCATGTGATTTTTTTATTTTTTTTTCTCATTGCTGAAACGAGCTCTGACTCTCTGTTATTAAAGAGGCAATCTGAAAAGGCATGGAAGTCATCACTCAGCAGACCAAATTTTGGTTTTTAATCTTGTCGTTTTCTGTTAGTAATAACCTTCTGGCTCAGCTTTTCTATACTGTGAGGGAAGGTGGTGCACGAGAGCCGTTGTGAAACCTGTAGTGGCAGTTCTGTATGATCTGGGCTGTTGCGTTTTCTCTGTACAATCTTTTCACCCATGCTCAGTGACTTTAACTGTGTCTGCTTTCTGTTTTTTATATTTTTCCCGAATCAGTCTTTTAATCTGCTTAATCACATTAAAATCATCTCTATATTAGCTTTTAAGCACTTAAATGCTAAAAGTCTGTTAAGCACAGAGGGAAATCCTGCCATCTGCTGCAGTCTAAAATAGTTTGGATGAAGAAAGAAACTTTATTTGTCATAAATCATTGTTACATAAATTATTCATGTGTTTGTATTGCGTAAGTTGGACTCTCTTTTCTGCTGTGTAGGCTTTACATAAGGGACAGAGTGTAATTTCAGTCTCTGCTCTTCAGGTGCCCATATACGAGCTGCAGAATGACGGCCGAGCCAACCTTCTGGGGGCACTGCTATTCGCCGGGCAGTTTGTGATTCCTGAGGTCTGTTTGCCTGTGGAGGCTGTCTCAGAAGCTGCCTTTCTCCCTCTAGCCAGGACGTATGCTTACGTACTCGAAACATCCGGTAGGCAGTAAGGAATTGCACTTAAACAGGAAGATAAATGGATTCCACTGAGGTAACACACTTACATGGCGAAGCACCTGCTGTTTTCTCACAGCTCATATTCAATTTTGCTCATATATAATCTATAAAGACTCAAGTCTGAAATGTGTCTTGCAGCAGACTTGTAATCAGACATTTCCTTGCAAATATGTGGAATCTGAAACACCTTAATCTAGTTTTTTTAACAGAAAATTACTTGGAAATTCTAAATTTTCTCTAGAACTGGTACAAGTGTCTTATGGCTCTAGTCCCTGAAGATTGAAGTGTTGAGGATGACATACCTAGTGGACATGGAAGTAACTCCATGGTCTCTGCACTCTGTCTTTAAAGATGGTTGGTGCTGTTCAGCCCAAAAATCAAAGAGAAAACTGGTCACGTTACACCTCATTTCACTTCTGCCATGCTCCCAAAGCTAGTTCTTGTAAGACAACAGCAGTAGCTGACGGGCCAAGATCTTCATAGCTAATAGCAACTTTGGGGTGTCTCTTTTCCTTCAAATTTCAAATCAGAAACTTTAAGGGACTTGAGAAAGAACTTAATTATTTGTGCATGGCAACTCTTGAAAGTTATCCTCAT
Source organism: Merops nubicus (assembly GCF_000691845.1). Taxonomy (NCBI): domain Eukaryota; kingdom Metazoa; phylum Chordata; class Aves; order Coraciiformes; family Meropidae; genus Merops; species Merops nubicus. The sequence goes on along the minus strand of NW_008585199.1, from coordinate 44,434 downwards.
TTCACCAGGCCCTTTGTTAAGGTTTTGAACTCTAAATTTAGATACAACTGATGAACTTTTTAATAAGTCCACACTTTTTCTTTCCTCTATCTCTGAAGTGGACTCAGGCAAATTTGCTGTCTCCTAGACTATGCCTCATGAGAGAATTACGAAACTAGTTAGCTCTTAACTTGTTTTGTTCTGAAATTCTTAAACCAATGTGACAGATGTGCCAACTCTTTTTGAAAGGGTAAGAGTTGTAAACATCTACTAGCCTCTGAGTTGCTTTAAAGGTTTAGAAAACACTTTATAAAGGACGGACTACAGTATTTATCTACTGAATCTTTTAATTACTGGCTTATTCATAGACCTGTTTCTTTACTTGTCTTGCAGGTGTGCCTGTATTTTTATAATAAACTGTACAGGGGAAATAGGGTGACTAAAGTGGATGCTGGGAGTTTCAATGCCTTTTCCTCACCTAACCTGCCTCCACTTGCAAATGCTGAGGTTGATATTACAAGTAAGCAACATCATCTCTTAAGCCTTGTAATTTATGCCACATGCAATAGAACTCTAGCTGAAAATAATCTGTACCTTTGTAGCTGAAATGCTGTTTTTAAACTCAAATATTTTTGGAAGCCCTGTAGCTTGATTGTACTATATCTGCCCTAAAACTATTTAAATATTAGTAAGACTGAGAATTTGTGATTCAACTGCATTTATCTATTGAGTATAGATGTGAGCTAGACTGACTTTGACTAAAGATCCAGACTAACCAGAGGGAATGTTGCCCCTGTGTCATGAAAATGCTTGCTCTGAAGATAAAAATGAAGGAGTGAGGACTGAAAGAACAAAGAGTTTAATCTTGTTAATGACCATGCTGGGTTCTGAAATCACGCAAAAGAGTCATTCCAGAGTACTTGCAGCTTCAACAGATTCTCTGCTTGATGCATGTCATTGTGTAAGATTTTTAACTGGATGTTTTGGACCTGTCTAAACTGCAAGCACACTGAAAACAGCAGAATATATGCTGTGTGAATTTTTTTTTTTCCCTCAGACTTAACTCAGGCTCCCTATAATTCCTGCCTGTTTGTTTTTTAAGGAGCAGAAACACTACAGGAAGATTTCAGTACCCATTTGCAAAGTCATTAACACATTGGTGTCTCTTCTTAGATAAATGGCACCCTTTCTTTGGAGAGGGGAGAAAAGACACACATTTGGAATCTAGCCAGCTGAGGAGCTGCCAAACAACATACTGGAGGACAGTTTAAAAAAATATAACAAGTTATACAAGCTACTTTTGGGCAGGCTAAGTCTATTAAAAAAGGCGTAGGACTTGGTGACAGTCTCCTTTATTACAAAAAAAAATAGGAATAGGAGGGGGTTCCCAGATTCTTTCACTAGGTGCCACTAATGGCAGTAGATCTAGCCCTGTGCCATGCAGTGTGCCATTCTGAGTGTTTTCTACTACTAAAGAGACACCTTCTGCAGTTCGGAAAAATAAACTTAGCCCTTCCACCTATGAGTGGGAGTTCCTTAACAAAGTTTCAGGATCAAAGTGCTGTGTTTGTAGCTGCCAGCTTCCAATGAGGAAGCCTGTGGAATACTGTAGTGGTCTGTAAAACATTTCTGCAGTAGAGTCTGCCACTGTTGTGTTACTGTGCTGCATCAAATACGGCGCATCTGAAATCAGCAGAAGTGCTGTCAGTTGCGGTAAATTGGGGAGAATCTTCTGTCTTCGGTAGAAATAAATTCTGTTTACTGACTGATCAATAATGAAATCAAGCTGCAAATTGCATGCTATTTCTCTTCTGGATTTGAATGAACAGTTTTGTGATTCCTTGTCTATCAAAGAAAAATGAGAAAGTTATTAAGTACTTCCTTTGGCCCATACTGAGTCCCATTATCTTTTCAGTAGAATGCCCCATTGAGATCAGTGGGGATTTCTGACCTAAAAACTAATGATGTGATAAGCTCTATTTTTATTTGTTTCTGTTGATTACCCAGTTAGAGGAGCACCATTTATCCAAGATGACAGTGTTAGTATTGAAGGATTGTTTCATCTTGAAAAAATCATTTTATAGTATAGGCAATCTAATAGTGCTGCTTTATTTTGTCCTAAGTAATTGTTTGCAACATTGCTGTCTCACTTGAGTTTTCTTGTACAATCCTCCTAGAAGCTTTCCCAGAGACAAGGAATGACTTAGGCTTTTAAAAACAAACCAGACAAATCGAATAGCTTTTAACATTTGTTTTGTTTTGTTTTTCAAAGGACTTTGTATAGTATCTCTTAATCCTTCTATACAGGGCTGACTGTAGACAGGGCTGACTTGCTGCTTCAGCATTATGGAGAGCAGCCTAAGGATGCCAGGAGGAGCAGACCATGCAGAGAAACTCTTCCTCAGGCTTCCTGGTTCTAACCAAGCTGGGAATGAAAATTCCAGAGAAGCAGAGTGGGAGAGGTGACAGGTTGAAAGGAGTGGGAAGTGTAATGGGATCAGAGGTTGATGCACAGGAATGAGGAAGAGGACATACTGTTCAAGGCTAGGTGTGGGGTTATCTAGTAGACAAGGCCTGGGAAAGGCTCGGTCTGCAGTATGAGAAAAGAACAAGTTAAAACAAAGAGACCATGCAGCTATCTGTAGGAGAAACTCACTGTTAAGAAACAGAGTCTGCAAGTAGACAAAATAGCTGCCAAGAGTGGTGTTGACTGAGGTGTGGCAGTGTAACAGCACGTGGTCCTTTGCTGGGAGGCTCTGTCGGCGTGCTTTTTGCTGGGGGTCTCTGTCAGCGTGCTCTTTGCTGGGGGGCTCTAGGTCGGCACGCTGGCAATCTGAGCAGGATGAATGTGTGTGTGTGCTGCTTAACACACGATCCACTTGCTTCACCTAAGGGTTCGCATGCTCTGCCCTGCTGTCTGTGGGTCCGTGCCCTCATACCCCACAGCTAGGCATACCATAAAAGCAATGATCTACTTCAGAGCCAGAGAGGAGAGGGAGAAGCTTAGTCCTTTTCCCTTCCCTACCCTAGCTGCAGCTCTCTTCCTTATTTTTTATATATATATTTTTACTTTGTTCCCTCTTCAGGTGAGGCTCCCGGTGAATTTCTCCTCCCATCAACTGTCTGTGCTCTCAGCCAGATCCTTAACTGTGTTAGCAACACACCTAAGAGCCCCGTTAGCCAGTTTTAGATGAGCAAGTGTGTTAGCCTCCTCAAGACTTTCAATTTAGCACAAGAAACTCCTGTAAGAAGTGAAAAATTCTAGCCCAAATTCTACTCCTGAGATGAGTAAAAAACCCAGTGCTGATGGGAAATAATTTTGCAGCCGAAATCTCTGTATGAAATGGACAATATAAAAGTAACCAGAAGTATTTCTAAACCTGAAAGCTTGTCAGATAAAAGACCATGCCTTATTTTCCCCACATTTTGAAAACAGGAGAGAAGAGCAGGACTGTTTCTTTCGACATGTGTAATGAGTCTCGGTATATTTCATAATTGATTACTCTTCTCTGTTCTTGATTGTCCTAATGAAGCAAATGTGAAACTTGCTTTGTTACCATGGCTGGACTTTTTTCATCATGCATGCATGTAACTTCTGGGAGTGGTGCACACATACAGGACCATAGGATGAGGAATGTTATTTGTGTAGGCCATGAACAGAGTCTGTGTGACTGCATGCAGACGTGGTGCAGCAGCAGAAGGTTAGAAGGCCCTTTTGGGCTCATTTACACACCAGTCTCAACAGAGAGAAGCTATTTGTCATAGGCCAAGTCTGTGTCTTGGTTGGCAGCTCTGGTTATTTATAGTAAAAAGCCCAAGTCATCTATGTATTAAGGCAGATGCCAGCTCTCTTCACTGCAGTGCTTTCCGTCCCCCCGCCCCTTGTAGGTAGACGTGTTGATTCTTGCAATGACACCATTCAATTTAAATATTATTTTATTATTATATTGTTGTTTTATAGCAAACTCCTAAAAAAGGGGTCTATATTTGTTGGCATTCAGGAATTTGCACCCATAGGTTGGCATGTGCTGCCCACCCCTTGACTGCCACTGTGAATTACAGTGAGCGCCAGGGCAGCTTATATAATGGCAGGGCTCACCTGTAGCCTTGCAGGGAAGGATGAGAAGAAAGTGTTGCTGTTTGTCTGGAGCTCTGCAGTCACGAAAAGCTGTATTTCTTGTTTGATTTCATAACTTGGAGTTCAGTCACCACTCCTAAGGGAGGTGTCACTGTTAGTTGCTGCTCTCCCATTATTAGTTGAAACATGCATTGTGGCCTAGGTACTGTTTAACAACAGGGGGGTTTTGCTGCTTTCTAGAGTCTGTAGAGCTCCTTCTCTTTTTTATTTTTAAGTCAGGTTGATGTTTTTTCTGCACTAAGCGCATCACCATAGTTCTCTGTATGTGTGAGAATAAGGCTCAATAGGATTTTTTGAGCCATAATTGTAAACGCTGTAGAGATTGGAAATAGCAGAACATTGTTTATGTGATGGTTTTGTTTGGAAGAGTAAACAAAATGCCTTTATCTTGAATGCAGTCTCCTTGAATAATGCAACCTTTATATAAATAACCATTACCATTTTATTTTATGTACGTTGCTTTAAAAACTTTCTTTCTTGTGTGCAACACTAGTAGCTAGCTTATGGTTTTTTTCCCTGCTTTGTATCCATATTTACATAATGCAGTACACGGTATCAGTTAAACTTTTTACAAGCATAGGCCATCCAAGTCAGAACAGGTTACTGTTTTCTGTGTTGTGCCAAAACTGAATATCCCTAAATTAGTCACTTTTATCCATAGGATAAACTGTTATGAACACTGATATATATATACAGCTTTTTGGACTTCACCTGCTTGTATAGGAGTTTCTTAAGAACATTTAGTGATTCCTAAGATCTTTTGGGTTTAATTTTTTAAAATTTATTTAACAAAAAGAAGATTGCTTTGTGAAGACGACTATAGGCTGTGAGACATCTGATTTATTCACTACAATGAAGATGCTTTGTTTAGCTAAGTAACATAAATATTCCTCCTTTTGGAGATGTAATCTTTGAGATGGAGGGTGCAAAGAGTATGTTCTACATGTCTTTTTCCCATGCATGGTGCTCTGCCCCACTTACAACAGTTCTGAATAAATCCAAGATGAAGTCAGGCTTTTGTGTATATTTGTCTTTGGCTCTTGCATCACACTTGCCTTTTTATTTCTGCCTTTTGGACTCGTTTATCTAATGGAAAACTGACATCTGTGGAGCCTGCAGTAGCCACATGTTATGTAGGCTGATGAGGTTCATGACCAGGAGAACGTTAACTCAGGGACAATCTTTTGTTCTTTTTTTAAATATAGTATGGAACTGCATCACTGTGCTATGTCTGCATGTATTCATTACATTTTATCTTGAAGATGATATGTTATTTGATGGAGTGTACTCCAAGTGTACAGGTATAGGCCTGGTGTAGGTCTGACATCTGAACCTATTCTCTGATCTCTCTCCTTGGTCTTCTACTTTTGGCAGTACCTTAGTGATTCATGCCAAGGAAGGTTTCCTCAGTTCATTCCTCAAGTTTATTACAAGCATTGGGGATGCTAACAGTTGCCAAACTTACTAGTATGCATTTGTGAAGTTTTGGCATGGACTTCTAGCATATGTAGGATAAAGGAAAGAAAGCTCTGATACAATTTTATTGCCATCCCTTCATATAGAAGAGGTTGCTTTTAAATAATTAATCTGTATGTTAGGAGGTTTATTGCTAAACACTGCCCTTTCTTAAGGCACAGTGCTCATGAATGAATATGATTAGCCAGGCCTATGAACCTCAACCAGAACAAATGCATGGCTTTCTGCACTCACCCATTTGCCACCAGGTTCTCTCACTTGCTCTGGAAAGCTCACGGAGGCCTTTGAGAGCTAGCTGGCTAACTACTAAATCCAACCAGGAGGTTTCAGAACTGTCCTGGCCAGCTTAGCACAAAGAAAGAACCTGTAGAAATGGTCTGTATTTCTGTTCTCTGATTCCCAGGGCATTAGGAATCCTTGTGCTGAAGTGTGGCTGGCTGAACAAATGTGGTGCCAAGCCCAACTGCTTGTGACCTGTTTAACGACGTGTGGTATTTTTTCAGCCAGAACACACAGAGGCTCTAGTTGCTGACAGGGCACCACGGCAGGAAGGGACAGTTCATAAAGTCTTATAGGTAACTTCTATTTCTGTCCTGACTTAATGGGTTGTATAGGTTTTAGTATCTCTGGTAATGTGGCAGTAGAGTAGCTTCAATGGAGGCTTTTAAACGTACTCTGATTTTTTTTTTTTTTCCCAAATGGCTGGCTGCTGATTGCAAGAGATTGCAACAGTAATTGGTGTGAGTAACTCTCCGCATGGCTGAGAGCAAGTCAGTATTATGCACGCAGATCTTTTATCTGTCTTGCTGCTTGGGAGTTTCTCCAAAATCTGAAAAGCTTAAATCATGATGGGGAAACGGGTAGCTTTACAGCATGGTGTACTTTCATTGAAGCATGATGCTCTGAGCTGCTGGCTGCTCTTTGTTAAATGTCTTCCACTGCCCTGTAGGAGCCGTCAGTGCGACCAACACTGCCCTACTACACTGAAGTAGTAAAATTTTGAAATCAATAATGCATGACTTGGCTTCTAATAATGCAACACAAACAAACTATTAGTTAAACAGCTGGCTTTTGGCTCGAAATGTATAATCAGAGTTAATTGAATCCTTGCTATTTTATTTAGTCGTTAGTAACTACCTAATAAACTCTGGAGGTGATTAGCAGCTACAGAAACTGCATTTGTCATCTCTTATGTCTGAGAAGATGAAGGTCTGTTTTCTAAACATGACTCCAGGCTGGTATCAGGCCAGCTGCAAAACAATGAAGTTCAGGTCAGCGCGTGACAGGGGAACATCTCACCTGTGCTAGACCTGCATGATGCTCTGTTGGTTGAGGCTTTCTGAGCACTCCAAACTGGGAGAGTTGGCACTGACAGGACAGGTTCAACACTGTGAACCTGTCATGTCTAGTACTCTGTTGCTTTTCACAGCTATCAGACTAATCTTTTGCAGAGGTTGTAGTAGAGGTATACAGCTTTATGTCTGATAGATCATCCTGTTCATTAATGCTTATTGAACTAAAATAATAAGTTTGGAAGTCTTCACTATAAAATGCTATTAAATTGAACAAAGCATACATGTTAAGTATCTCCTTGAAGGACACAAACGTAGAAATACTGATGAGTAATACTAATATATCTCAAAATCTAGACTATTTTGGAATTAAAGCTAAAATGTAACACAGTAGAGCCTGACCTGGATGTGGCCTTGAAGGCATATTTTGTGGCATCTAATACATAAGGTGTAAATGAGATCAGCTGCTATGGCTGCTGTCTAAATGGGCCTTCATTTCCTCTTTTCAAAAATACATTATCTCCTACATAAGAAACAGTTTAAAAGACAGTGTTCTGCGTATGAAGTACTATACAGATACTTAATATTATGTCTTAATACTGGATTTAAAAGGCCATTTCTCTTAACAGTAAACTGGGAAACAGTGTGGAGAGCCAATACCAAGAAGAAATTCCGCGTTCACACCAATATGAACAGGAACGTTGGGCTTCTGCGGATCTTCCCAGGAATCACTGCTGCTGCTGTAAGTGCCACCACTTCAGTTTGGAAGTGGGTGAAGTGATTCTCAAATACTTGATTAGTCAGCTGAAGTAAGGAAGCTGCATTTTTTGTAGCAGTGGTTGGGGTGTTGGAGGGGAGGGAAAGGATCTGTCTTCTTTTGATAAATGTTTTCTGGAATATTGGAGCATTCAATATTTTCATATGCCATGAACTATTGATAAAGTACTTTCAAATATCTTTTGTCTAAAACCACCTAGGCACTGAAACTTAAAATTAATTTCTTCTCAGGGCTCTTATCTAGGTCGAGTGTGCTTTTCTAGAGAGGTGCAGGCTACAGTGACCATAGAAATACTCTCTTGCTTCATATTGAGGCATATTAATAGATATCTTGTCAAAAAATAAACAGTATGGTGGGTGGATGGGAGTGTGACTATTTCTACAACTCATGCTTCTTTTTTAAGATTCATTTTGTATTACACTGATGGTGAACATGACCTTCAGCAGTCATACAGAGCTGAAGATAAGAAGTGGCTTTTTTTTTTTCCTTTAGAAATTATTTTGCAGAACTGTGGGTTTAGGTATATTTTTCTTTTAATTATTGTCTAATCATTCCATTAAATTGACAGGTCTTTTGTGGCTGTTGCCATCTTAAATTGAATCAAGTAGTTTAAGCAGCGCTCCTCAATAATTACATTTCCATTCTTTTTAGGTGAATATGAACAGATGGAAAGGCAGAGGGGTGGTATATTTGCAATAAAACTCCGACTGCATAGTTAGCCTCATGGGGGCTTACAGTGTATTCCATTTAGCATATGTGATCAGCAAGGAAACATCGAGGTTGTTTAAAATACATTTTTCTAAGAGGAGGACTGTGGTAGGCATTCACTTACAGTGAGGCACAGTAGCTACTTCATTAACAACTGGCCCAGAATGTATTAGTGCCTCATTTTTTCCTGCCTTGAGTGAAATCAATGGGGTTTTGAGTTAAACTCCAGGCTTCATTAGAATGTTCTTTCCTGAAAGGTGAGACTCTTTCTCTTATGCAGACATTTGTTAACAAAACTCTTCACTAAAGTAACAAGGGTGGTCAAGGTGGGGTTTCTAATCTGAATTAATAATCCTACATTTATTTAATAACTGTAAATATAAGTTTTTGTTCTGCCATGGTGCAACAATGTAGCCTGTTAATGGCACTTAACAATAGCATCCTTTTCCACAATGACATCATGACTGTAGAAAATAGTTTATTTTAAAATTTATCCCTCTAGGAATTTTTAAAGGAAGCTAGAGAGTCAAATTCTCATTTTTTAAAAAAGCTTATTCTACAGTCCCAGTTATTGCAAATGTTGAACATGGAAGAGCATGAGAGCCTGTAAGACTATAACAGGAACAGATCATTTTTAAGAACTCTGTGCCATACATGAAAATCTTAATCTGATTTATATACATTTTATCTCTCTTCCCTGTCTTGTTTTTAAACAGGTAAGAGCATTTCTTCAGCCTCCAATTGAGGGCATTGTACTTGAAACTTATGGAAGTGGCAATGCCCCAAACAAAAGAGAAGACTTGCTGGAAGAGCTGAAGAAAGCAGCTGAACGAAAAGTCGTGATTCTAAACTGTACCCAGTGCTTACGAGGGTCTGTTAAAACAGTCTATGCAACAGGGCAGGTAGGAGTTGTGCAAGGATTTCAGACTCTACTGCTGTGTAAAAGAAACATCCCACTGATACAACATGATTGTATACTTCTAGTAGTCCCAGTGTATAAAACCAGATTGATTAACTGTAAAGATAAAATAACTATATCTGAAAAACCTTAAGCTGAAGGCATTTAAATGCGTAGCTGCAAACAAGATCCTGTTACTCTTAGTCTGAATGGCGAAAACAGTCAGCTCACATCCCAGATCAGTGAGAACAGTATGTAAGGAAGTGTCTGTTGTGCAAAATGGAAATTGTTTGTGATTAATCCATGAATTCTAGCTTAAAGCACGCTTTGTGTAGATATTGTTGATATTCGGGGGATTTTATACTGAATTTCTTAATTGTGTATTAAGATGTGACATCACTGAGACTAATGAGAACTCAAAGCCATATAAAAGTATGTGTTGTGTGTAGTAGTGTGAAGGAAGCTGTCATAATAGACCTTTATAAAAAGGCCTGCCATTAAATAGCCAAGGAGCACTGCCAGAGGGTGACTCATCCCCCTCTTTTAGACACCTGAGTTTGTTGGGAGCAACCACCCGTCTGGCAGAGCTGCCCTCTTCATTGACTGTGGGGCAAACCTAGATACTCCAGCCTGGTACTGAAACCTGCCTCTTTTAAGATTGGTTTTGACACAGCTTTTGATTATATTTACTTCAAGAACACATAGTCTGTTTTGAGGAGAAAGAAAAGGAGATTGCAAGAGTTTCTTTCCACTCTTCAGTATCCAGACTTGGTATTTTCTGATATGGGCAGTCATTTGGGTCTTTAGTAAAACTTCTGCATAAATTAATGGAGGTGTTTTGAGAGTTATTAACTTTTGCAAAGAACCCCTGTTCTGTAGCAAATATGATAGGAATACATGGATTATATAGAACAGTTCACATGGAAGGAAGGAAGCAGTTAAGTCAATAAAAGACACCAAACATTTGAAAAACAACATGAAGATGGAGCCTAGCTTTTATATGATCATTTGCTCAAAATGAAATGCTAGAATGTATGGAAGGAAAAAAAAAATGCTTTCTATTCTCTAGTTAAAAGTTTCTCCAAGCAGACACCTCTAAAATGTCTTTTTGCACTCTGATCCAGACTGTTGATATGCTGAACTGAAAAATGCTACTCAGGTCTTACTGGACCACTGTAAGGCTGTGTGAAAATGCATTCACTTCAGGCTTCTACTTTTTATATGGAGCATCTGTTATGTTGCTTCAGCATCCATTGATGGAGGCTGCCTTGTTTTCTTGGCTTCTTTTGAGGATAACACGGAGAGAGCCAAGTCCTATGAAATTACTTCATGCTTGTTCTTTCATTGTCTTCTTTTTATAAAGAACTGCTCAAAGGAGAAAGTATCGTGGGTAAAAGCTGGAAAGTTGCTCTAATGTTCACTTTACTTTGTTTTTTCTTCAAGCAAAATCTTTCACAGGTCTTTTTGTATGGCTAGGCCACTTTTTACTCACTCAAGGTGGGCAGGTGGGTCAGCTGAAGTCCCTAGTTTCTCCCTTGAAGTGTTTGTTTTAATTAACTGAATGTCTGACCCCTGATCCATCTGCACAGTAGAAACTTACAATTGAGGGGACTTCAGGTGTAGGAAAGGAGCTGGGAAATCCCTTCCTCCTCTTTCTCAAGCCTGAAGAAAAAGACTTAACTGTTCTTTGGCTAGCTGTGCATTACAGAAAGTATTTTTCACCTTCTCTGTATGTGTTTTCTCATGGGACTTTTAAAGTGTTAGTCTGGGTCTCTCAGAGGTGGTTAATGAGCTGATTAAGGCTCTGAATCTTGCTAAAACTATTAGTTAAGCTACAACAAGTTTCAAAGCTGAAGTTTATATACAAGCTACTTAAAAACTAAATGCAATGTAAAGAACCTACTGCAAGATGCTTAACTGAGAGGCACCGCAGTATGGCAAAGATGACAATCTGTGGGTTAGAGAAGCCCAAGTGTTTGCCCAGGTACAATTCATTGTCAAGAGATCTCAAATCTCCTTTGTCTGTGCTGTCTTGCTCACTGTATACTTACAGGGCTTGTTCACCATAGCAATCATCTTTTTCCTTTGCTTCAGGTAGTTTGTTTTTTTTTTTTAACTACCAGAAAGAGAAGTTAAAAAGGTCATCTTTTTTCAGTGGTTCTTGCCAGAACTGTGTAAATTACATTTATTGGTTCTGTGTTCTAAATTATACACTGCTGGTGTAGCCTGAAAGGATCTGAAAACACTCCTGCTGTGAGCACACTGTAGCACTGGATTTCATCCAAAGCAATGTCCCATAAAAGAATGGTAAATATGTCTGTGTGAGAACAGCCTACTTGGCAATGTTCAAAATGCCACTGGGTTAAAACACAGTAACTGCAGCTTTTCAATAAAGGGAATCTGACAACTCTGCAGATAGCTGATATGGACCTGTAACCTTTCCCTTTTAGCATAGTAAGTGACCGTGGCAAGCATTTGGGTGAATTCTTCAATGTTATGGCATGAAAAGGAATTTAAAGTAAAAGTCATCTTTATTCAGCTGGTTCTAGTATTTGCTTGGTATTTGATAACTAAAATTACAAAAACTACAGTGGCAGTAGGAGGAGCAAGAGAGTGGAGGCACAGCTGCGTACAGTATCCTGTGTAGCTGCTCATCATTCATATACATTTTCTGTTCTTGCAGGTATTTCTGAATGCTTTGTTAATTGGAGTCATTATTCCTTTTTATTCAGACTCTCGCTGATGTTGGAGTAATTCCTGGAGGTGATATGACACCAGAGGCAGCCCTTACTAAATTGTCATACACGCTCAGCAAGAGTAAGCTTAGCTGGGAGGAGAAAAGGCAGGTAAATATTTCAGTGTGACCTTGAAAGGCTTTAACTTTCCCATCTACTGTGCTAAATCCTGCTTAACTGAATACCTGGCATTTTTCCCTTGCATTTAAAAGCCATTGGTTCCAGAGCCATAATGTGAACATCACATGATTTTTTTTTTTTTCCCTTAAGAAAAATACTGTTAGGAAAATAAATGTATGTAGATTGGGAGAGAAGAGAGTTCTCTGCATAAGTCAGGTAAAAACTGTGACTGAGCCATAAAAATGCCATCATTCAGTGGTAGTATTCTACCTTGAGCATTTCTCTACTGTGGAAATTCATATGGGAGACAGAATCCCAACCCTATTGAGGTCAGCAAAGATCTTGTCATTGATCTTAGTTAGTAAAGATTTCATCCAAGACTCATTAACACAAAGCTAATTCTGAAAATAAATATTGCCTCTTCCTGCACAGTGTTACTCATGACTGTTAGATTTTGTTTCTCTAAGAGGAAATATACTTTAGAAACGCATAAAAAGTAAAGGATTTTTCTAAGAACCATTTGTAACTGATAAAATCATTACCCCCTTAACAATGTTCTTAGTGCTCATTGGTGCTTAAGGTTTTTTTTCCTTAAATTGTGTAGTTATATATCATGTTGCTTTTATAGAAGGAACATACAGTTCTGAATAAGATGAGGGAGCAGCAGTCTGCAGGAATGCATGTGTTTCTGTGCTCATATGCAGTGAAATCATGATCCTGACACTTTGGGAGATGACATTGTGATGAGTCATGCTACAGACTTAAGCACTGCATGCACATGTGTATCTTATGATGGTGTTTTGTTTTTATTAAAAGTGAAACTAATTTGATCATTATTTCATGCTCAGTATTTTCCAACCAGCGGCAGCTCTTGAGACAAACATACCTGGATACCTGTGATCGTAAGTGGGGTGGCTGGAAGTACCACTTGCTGTACTTACAGTTTCAGAGGCTGAGCTTTCAGTTGTTTTCTAAAGCCCTGACTCTGAAAAATGAGAGGGGGTGGAGCTGCATTTCTTCAGTGAGGACGGCACGAGCATATTCTGTGCAAGAACGTGCTTGATAGTTGCCATAATGCTGTGTGAATAGTAGTGGTATTGCATGTACCTGTGTATATACGCTTTAGAAATCCAGGCTCTTCACTGATGGCCCTTTGGTCCACTCACTAACCCCAGAATGTACATATAGTAGCCTGTTTTTTTTAATACAGGCTAATTTTCATACACAGAGGATTATTTGACCTGAGACAGGAGAAGCTTGCCAAGCTTCCTGCCTAGATGTGTGAGTTAAAACTTAATTTGAGATCCAGTTTGCTGAAGTGAGATAGCTGACTTACTCAGGCAAGGACTTGGTGATAGGATGTTTTAGGTACCACTGGCACAAGTTACTTCTACATCTTCACGTGCTGCCCTTTGGAATGTGCTGCACAGTTTGTGTGGTGGTGCTGAGACCTCCTTTATATCGTTTGAAAAACAAAATAACTTCTGCAGTTTCTTTGGGTTAAGCAGGATCGGTTTCCTCATTTGACTCATTGTACAGACCTACAAACAATTGTGTTGGCACAATTAAGGGAGCAGCATGCTGCATTGCCTGGGCAGGAATGAGTGTTAGAGACCAGGAGAAGAAGAAAGCCTGGAAATATGTCATCTGTGGCAATATCTTCAGCTAAACATATCACCAAACAATAGTCTCCCAAGAGATGGAAGCTTTCCTGAAGCTGGCGTGGTTATTTTAGGATTCTCTTTCAACACGAGAAGCAAGGAATGTGCCCCCAGACACATGCAAATGGCTGCAGAGCTGGTAGGACTGAGTAGGGCACGTAGGGCTTTGCACAGGGTGCATTTAGTACAGGTGCCAATTGCTAAGGTTACCTGTGCAAAGCAATGATCTCAACCTGTCAGACTCCGAAAGTGCGCCAAGGCAGCAGGCAGCATCCCGGGTTACACGTAGATGGGACTCTTCCAGCAGACAGCTACCGTGTTGTCAGCGCTTGGAGTTTTTTTTTAATAAAGGGCATGCCTAGACATAAGTAAACCTGGGGCATTCCTCCTTCCAACATCACATCTGTTTCTTACAAACTTACACAATCCTGCTTTTTAAAATTCTAATTGAAGTAACTACATGCTTTATAGCTGCATCAGCAACCTTTTGTGAAAGAGTGCCAGTATGTAAAATGTCAGAATGGAGGAAACTAGTTGTTTTTTCTTAATGACTGGCTTTTCTCTCTGTTCTACAGGTTTCCCAGAACCTGTCTTTTGGAGTATTTTCATTTCTTTATTGCCATATTCAAGCACTTTCTACACATTAATTGGCTGACCTGCTTTTGGTTTAGTTTTGTTTTGTTTTGGTTCGGGTTTTTTTATTCCTGAATATATTGAATGAAAACTTACACACCTGCTTTCATAGTGACTGACTAGTACTACTGTAGACCTGCATTCAGAGCTGGCTCTACAGCCAAATTTTAACAATTTTAACACCATCAGGGCTAAAGGAGCTGTTTGGAAATCCCTTGAAATACATGACTGTCTACAGGCCGCACTAGGCTTTGTGTTGAGGCCTACCTAGAGTCTGCGTAGGAGTACTCCTCAGTACTCCTTGGGAATGCTGGCAAAAAGCATTTCAGAATATTCTGGTTTTCAGCCTCACTCTGCTAATTACTTACCATCTTTGTGTTTTTAAGTAGGCTGCAGTTTACCCCACTAGGGAACTTTTGTCTGCATACTCTGAAAATTGGGGTGCTTTGTTATGTGCTTATTTTGGTTTCTTTGCTTTGGAAGAAAATTTTATTTGCCTGTCCCCTTTCGCTCCCCCAGCCTTTGTCTTTTTAAATTTACAGTCTTCATGGGACAGTAACTATTTCTTTAATCTTTTGTCTGCGTTCAATTAGTTTCCATAATTCCTCCAAACAATTTTCTAACTTGATCCTAAGTTTTTTTTATCAGGCTGCTACCATATTTTTCCTCTGCTAACAAAGGATTTGATTGCCTGCTTTTCAGATGCTGAGTGAGAATCTAAGAGGAGAAATGACTGTTGTACCCACAGGAGCCAAGATCTCTCTGAGAGATAGCAAGTTTATTCAAGTGATTGCCAAATCTCTTAGTATCAGCAGCAAGGAGGTATATACTTAAATATTTAAAATTGAACTTATGTAAAGCTGTAAACCCAATTAAATGAACTTAGCTTAAAGATGAACAGCAAAGCTGAAACAAAAATGGAACACTGGAACTTTTATCTTGTTTTCTTAGTACTGAATGTCCCAGCTAGCCCAGCTAGGGTTAGGGAGGAAGGACACAATGACAAGCATAACACTAAAATGTTTTTAATTAAAAACTTATTAACTTTTTTTCCCCCTCTTTGTAGCCCCATCTTGAGTATTTTCTTGGCTGTCTGGTTACAATAACAAGCCTCAGACAGTTGCTGTAATTCAGGATATCAATGATATGAGAAAGTGCTTTGTATTTTTGTGGTCAAACATATTGACAGTTTGGAGCAATTCAAATAATAATGTGTAAAACAGCCCAATTGTACATTCAGTCCTAGAAGGCTGATACTAAGGAAGCGCTATACAAGTGTAATTTGTGGTGTTTAGTCCTTTCCAAATGGAAAATCAGAAAATATAGTATTGGTTGTAAGATAAGAGTATTTGCTTTTCTCTTGGCTTAGTTTCAGGGCAGATGAGATTTTTAGTATCTAAGGAATCCTGAATGTAAGGTTCTTCAGTAAGTGTGAGAAGTGGGAGGGTATTTAGGGGGCAGTGGAGGTTTGGAAGTACAGGTTACACAAATGTCTGAGGAATCACATGAATAAAGTTGATCCTGTCTTGAGGAGACTGGACTCTGTGGTCCTTTCCACCTACTGCCAGTACTGTTTCTCTTACTGTACTGATGTGTAACTATAGCAGCACAGAGATGGCAATTAGTGTGTACACCTTAAATGGTATATATAGGTATCAGATACTTGGAGTGTTGCCAGGGAGGAATATAATCTTATGGATGTAAGACTGACAGAATGTAAAATGAGACTTCTTTCCTTCCAAGAACTAAATACTACCATTTTTAAATATCCAAATGACTAAATTGGAAACTTTACATGAAAGCAAGAGGAATGTTTTTAGGACTCGGACATCAATCACCTTAGAGGCAAGGCTGATATTAAACTTTTAATTTTATTTGTTTCTCAGGAGTTAGAAGCTGTAAGAGATGCATTAATTCCACCTTTGGCTTGTGCTGCAGCTAAACTGGGTGACATAGATGCATTAAGAGCCATAGCAGAAATGGTAATGTAAAATTAACAGTTTGTATAAAACATTTTTTAAATAGCATTGCAAATGACAGGAGGAAGCTATGCTCACTGGGAAGCAACTGCCTAAGTCTTGGAATCAAGGTGCTTTGACTAATACAGTTGGTTTCTAGGCTCCTCAGTCTTTGCCTTTCAAAACTGGTATGTTCTTTTACCTATCTGGTTCTGAACTGCTTACATTTTCTTTTGAACTGTTAAAATACAGGTAAATTAAAATGCAAGTTCTTATCTGCTAACTTTGGAATACTTTAAAATGGATTGTGTTGCTTTCTTTCACGTAACTTTCTTTATGCATATTCATAGCATCCAGCTTTTGGATGTAAATCCATTATGATTAAAAAAAAAAGAACTTTAAAATTATATTTAAGCAAAACACAGTGCAGTGCTAATTCAGGATTTTTGGCTCTCCTCATAGCTCTATTCTGGGTTTTACCTGAAAAAAGAAACAGGCACTTCCCTGTAACATCTTCTACACCTCTTTTTTTTTTTTTTTTTTTTTTCTCTTTGCCTTGGTTTACCCTACTCTTGGGATTTTGCTAATGGGCTTTGAGAAAGCATAAATATATCTTGCAAATAACAATAAACTAAGACAGGTAAAATGAGCAGACTATAGGCACAAAGCTGCCGTATGGCATACTGCAATAAAGAGCATCTCTGAAGAGGCTGTAATGAGAATATGAATAGAGAGGGGAAGATGCAGAAGGTGGAATAAATATATTTTCTAATGATAAAACAATGCTACAAGATGAACTTTAAGTTTGACATGCGTAATATTTTGGTGGCAAAATTAAAATGTGGTGTATGCATCTGCTGTTGCGCCAACAACTTAACGTGAAGCAATTATCTTTTTAGCATGCGAAGGGTCTGTCCTTTTGTAGGGTGGAAATTTGAGCTGTGGAGACTATGATGGCCGAACTCCACTTCATATTGCAGCCTCTGAAGGGCATTTACCATTAGTTGAGTATTTGTTGACATCTGGTGCGACTATTTATGCTAGAGACAGATACGGATCTACCCCACTGATGAACGCAATCAAGTTCAGGTAACAAAATGATTTATACACTACTCTATGTAAAGTTTATAAACCTTATATCGTTTTGGATTTAAGGTCCATCCCTGTGTTTTGGTTCTTGTTTTGTCTCAGTAGTCATGTGTAAATGACAGCAGTTAAAATAACACAAACCAGCTTCATTTCAAAGGATGTGACTAGCCTAAATTAAAAGATATTTTTTAAATAATATGAAATAAAAGCAAAGAAGTTGGTATGCATGCAGAATTTTAGCATAAGGTAATTTGTTGCTGCCTTCCTGCCAAGACTTTGTCCCTAATTTCAGGGCTCCACTCTTTGTTAGGAGGCTTCCTTAGAAAACAGAGCCAAACTGATCACCCCTTTTGACTGTCAGAAGTGAGAGTGCAGAACCAAGGGCTATTTCTTTCTGCCCTCCCCTTTCTCATCAAGACCAGACTGTTTCAATTGGCTCAAAATATACCGGTAGGTTGACATGTTTTAAACTTTCCCTTCCACCAGTGCTTTCCTGAGTCTCTTGCTGGATGACTGTTTTTTTTGATTTTTCCCTTCCACCCACTCATAATTATATGGGATGGCTGCATGGCTCTGCCTGCTTTGTGGATTTCCTCTTCTTGTTGTTCTGAATGTCAGCAGTTCTTGAATGGTGGTCATGGACATGCAGTTTACTGGTCTTTTCCATGTTGTATAGTTCTAAGGAACAGCCATAGCACACAATGTAAAAGTTATCAGTTATCAAAATTTAATTTTAAAACACTTGGTTTATATAGCCTGGGGATTCATAGAGCCATTGGTCTTCTAACGTGTTAGCAGCTGCATGCCCTAATCTCTTCTAGTTTCTTTGATCCACTTTCAGCTCCTTATCTCATATTCAGCCTGCATGATGGCAGGAGAGAAGGTTTTTCTGTAAAGGAGCTTGCAGTGATACAGTTTTGGTGGCTGGCTGTCCCTAGATATTCCTAGAGCTTTCTCATTTTGTCAAGTTTACCTGGTCTGTCAGGCTGAGTTAGCTCCTTGGAAGGTCTGACCATACTGGTTTTGCATTGGCTGGAGGAATAACTTGAAGGCTTTTTCTGTCTGAAAGACCAGACATAGAAGAGTCAACAGGCTCTATTAACTTGAGACTTGAAGTCCTGTGTGGCCACACTGTGCTATTGCCTTACCTATGGCTTTGTAGTCAATGCTTTATCTCGGGAATATATATAATCCCTTCAGTGGCAAACCCTTAAAGTCTTAAAGCAAAAACAAGCCCAACAGCAAATCAAACAAATAACCTCACGGTTGAGTAGAGATGGCTCTGGTCCAATGTGAGAAAATGCTAAAGCATTAGATACCATTAGATGTTCCTGCAAATCAGGCACCTACTTTTTTTTACCGCACCCATCTACCGCCTGAGGAATTTCACATGGGCTTGTTGTTTGGATTCCTCGGCATTGCCACTCCTATATTAGACTCCTACTATGACTCTTAAGCTCTTTAAAACTGCACACCCATTTTGATACAGGGAATTGTAAAAGGAAACTGCACTATAACCATTTTCAGTTTCTCTTTTTGTTTCTACTGTTGGAATGAGAGGAAGTGTTGACTTAGAACTAATCTCATAAATGTGTATTTATGATCTGCTGTGTTCTTACACTGCATTTCACACTAAGGACCATATAAAGGAGAATGCTAAACATCAGACAGCTGTATGTGTGCATAATTAGATACCCACTCAGAAGATTTCTGCTACAGAAATATTTGAGTTCTATTTATTAAACAGCTGCGTGCTCAAAGTGGAGAAATTATCCTGATGCAGTGTACAAAGTGGCAGGGAGGGAAGGGAGAAGACTGATCTCAGTGAGCAGTCAATCTTTAAACTGTTTAATATTGTAACTTTCTCAATTTTACTGAATACTGCATCAGCTTAATCCCATTTTCTGAGAATTAGTATTTGTTTAATTGGCATTTAACTACAGTAATGTGTCCACTCATCTTAAAAATAGCTTTCTTCCAGTTTTTTATGTCACATTTCTCAGTGGCTGCCTTTTAACCTAGCACGAAAATGTATATAGTGATGACTGATTTCTCTCTTCCATTTAATAATTTGTAAAGATGATCAGGAGTTATGTCTCTTCTTAAAAGCTTCTTCTTAGCACTGTCAATTGGTAGACCAGCAACTTGATCTATATCGATGATAGTCTCTTAATTTTTTTTTACTTCAAGTGACTGTTTCTTTGTTTCTTTGGATAGTAAAACGTGGAGTTCCTTGCTAAGTAAGGAATAAACTACTGCATTTCCGCTTTTTCATTTGTAACTCTGCAATTTGCGTGTAGTCTTATTCACTTTATGCATGAAGCTAAACAGACCACTGTTAATTTAGGCCAGTTGCTTGACATATCAAAATTAGTAGCATTCCTTTAATTTCTTAGAGCACCCTCAAGGGATAATTAATTTTCAAAACAAAATAATAATTT
This sequence comes from Merops nubicus, assembly GCF_000691845.1. Taxonomy (NCBI): domain Eukaryota; kingdom Metazoa; phylum Chordata; class Aves; order Coraciiformes; family Meropidae; genus Merops; species Merops nubicus. The sequence goes on along the minus strand of NW_008585199.1, from coordinate 24,528 downwards.
TTTTTAATAACAAACTCTTCAAGCAGGAAAATGTCTTGAATAAAAATTGTGTATATTTTATATAGTAAAAGCACTTCCATTTACTTGTAGAGCAGTGGTAAAAGGTTGGAGATGGAGAGTTGCTCATACAGCGCTGTGAGAACATCAGATTAGAGGCAGTAAAATTACCTCCCACGTAAATGTGAATTTAAATACTTGATATTTTGCAAGGTTACATTTACATTACTTCAGGAAATCTAAGGCAGAGTGAAAATCTAACCACTACTGACTCCAGAAATGTACTGAAGCTTGTCTTTGCAGAGCTCGAGCACAAAATTCCCACTGATACCATGCAGAAAACCAAACAAGTGAAACTAAGCTGAGCCTGCCATATCCATTCCAGTTGCTAGGGGAGCAAGCAGTAAAAAGAATGAAGCCAGTCGAGTTTGGATATACATTACACCTGCATTTCTTTAAAGAGAGTTGGTGGAAGGTGTGCCCCCTAAGGCTCCAATCCTGCAACCTCTTACATACGTGTTAATTTCACATGTGTGACTCATCTCTTTTGAAGTTGATTCACTTTTAATAAGTGTCTGCCAAGACAAGGCCCAAGACGATACGTACTGTATGGCACCTTGGCTGCTGTGAATTCAGAGCCCCCGTGAACCAGTATGTGTTCTGATGCCTTTATCTGGAACTCAAACTGTGCTCATAGCAGTGAGCGTTGAAGACCACACTGAGTCATTTATATTGCTACTAATCCATTGAAACATTGCGTATTTTATCTCCAGTGTTATCACTAGTGGAGTCTAGCAGGGAGGAGACACTGGAAGCACCTTCTATCTCTTGTTTTTTCCTTCAGAGAGTGGTTGAATGACAGTGGTAGTATCAAAAGGCTAACTTAGGTAACATATGCAAAATAGCATTGTTTCTATAGCCTGTGTCTCACCAAGAGCCATGGTTTGGTAGCAGAGCACACTAAGGGAAAGTCAGAAACAGTTTGCAATAGCTCCTCATGGTTTTGCTCATGAGATGAGGCTAGCCTGGACAAGCAGTTGTGCACCCCAGGCTAACAAGGCGATGTTGGCCTGCCCTCTAGACCTTGAACTCTTGTTTGTCCAGCAGTTACTCTGCTCTTGGTTTTGTGCTGTCACCTTAGAATGGGAATATGAACCGTTGCCAAGAGGTTTGTGGCTCATGACATCAGCTGAACTTCAGGTCCTGGTGAGGCCTTTGTAAAGCTGCAGGAGAGCAACACTTAGAGAAACTTATAAAGACAAATACCTCCCATGTGCCTAAGACATAACAGTATCAGAAATACAGACAGCCTCTTGAAACATGAATAATGCTCTTGTGGTAGGTACAAGGCAGCAGAAGTGGTACTCTGGATAGGGCTTAAGGTTCTGCAGAATGTAGACACCATTTGGATGCAAGTAGGAACAAGCTGTAGTGTGACTTATGCCCCGCATAGTTTTCATGTTGAGTGATGGGAATGCAAGAAGTGGTCTGTTTGGTTTCTTGGATGTATCTGGTCTTCATAGCCACAGTACTAAATTTAACACTTTTAAGTTGCATATTACTATTTGTCACTATTCCTCCTCTCCCTTAACCTTCACTTAACAAACTGTGGTATACAACACTTGACCTCTTCTTCCTGCCACACCAACAAATGTGATTTTGAATGATTCCCAGATATTTAGACATTATACTTCTATTTAGAAACGTTTTATTGTAAACATCGGTAGTTTCAATGGTTAAAGATTTATTTCAGACTACCTTTTTTCCTCACTTAAAATTGCTGCGTGGGGTAAATGCCCCTAAATCTGTCTGTAGCAAATTATAGAGTCCCACTCAGGGTAGTAATGGCTGTATGATGTAGGTGAAGTGCTTTCTGGAGGGAATCTTGCTACCAGTGAGGAGTAGAGAGTTACAACAGAGGAAAAAGAAAAGCCTGGCTCTTGGCTGGAATCCAGAGATACAGACTTCATAGGGGCAGTACGTTGAGGGAAGATACTGCACAACATTACACACTTTATTGCCTTTTATTTTATAGTACTGTCCCATAGCATAGCTTTTATTTTAAAAAGCACTAGTTTCATACTGGGATTTTAAGTATAAGGTGGGAAATGATGAATACTGCAGGGCAATCAGTGGAGAGTATCAGACACTTCCCATATTCCTTTCTGTACTCATCTTGAGCTAGAGTGAACAAATATGTTCTACTTTCATCTATTTCAGGTCAAATTTATTTTCAGCTAATTACTATTCTGCTTAAGACTGAACTAAAAATTTCATACATGTAGAATTCATTCTTCACCACAGATCGAAAAACAGGAAGCCATGCCACTATCTGCTGGCTCAAGGATATCCTTGTGGATGACTGGCCATGTTATAAGGGACCCACCTGAGAAAATATTTTAGATAACTAAACAAACCTGCAGCAAGTGCTGTTCCAGCAATGCTTTGCCATGAAACAAAGAAATATTTTTAATTTTTTTTGGCTGTCAACAGAAACAAAGTACAATTTAAAAAAAAATGCCTGTTAGGTTACATAATCTATGTTTGAAAAAGGAAAGTTAATCCTATAGCATCTGTACTGTTCTTTGTTTAATTTATAAATTAAGAACTTATATGAAACATAGAAGCTTGTGTAGGCTTAATATGGATAAGAGGAAAGTAATTTCTCATTCAAGATAGTTTCCTAAAAAGAAGCAGAGGGATTAGATAAGCATTTTAGTCCAATTCTAAAATGGAAAGGCCTATGACTACCTCCAAGAAAATGCAAGTGATTAAGCCAAACAAGTATGTGAGCTTACTCTTTATTTTTAATTAATACAGAGGAGTGTTTAGGTATTGGGTTGGGAAAAGGTGTGCTTTTGTGGGAGGTTTGTAAGAATACTTTACCACAATGTTGAAGCTCTAAAAACCTGATTAGCTTCAACATTAGCCTAAAGATTCATTGCTTATCTGCAAGACATGAATTTTATTTGACTGATAGACATGGGCATTGTATTCTGTAAAATACAGGAATGATGCTGTGTAGTAAATGCCCTCACTGTTTGCATGTATTTCCATCACTAATATTTCAAGTGTTATATTAAGCTAGCACTAAGGTAGAGAAAATAACAATTCTTTCAAGAGAAAGGGATGCATTTGCTTCCATTTCAGAGCTGAACTTAACACTTCTATGAGCTTAGTATGCAAATGTTTTTTTGATAGGGAGGGCAGGTCTGTTTACTACAGAATCTGAGAATTGAGATTTACTACAGAATCTTTGAGAAGGATTCATTGGTTCTTTGATGGTCACAAATATCATATAAGAACTTTCACTGACTGTTCATGTTATATGAGTAGTGCTGGATTTGGACAAAAAAAACCCTACCAGTGAAGACACTTTCTCTGTTTTTTTTTCTATTCCTTTCATAAAGGCACATACAAGTGATTAATTTGTTACGAGAAACGGGAGCACACCTTTCAGGCCACGACTTGGAGAACATTGGAACAACACTCTGCAGGTAAATGTGATATAAGGTGAGGGGGCTCTAAAATTGGGATGGAGTAGGATGATTTTTCAGAAGAGACTCTCAGAATGGACAACAGCGTGTAGACAACTTCCAAGAGACAGTTGGCCCCCTGGAACAAGACATGGTTATGTCTGTGCTAGACTGACAATAAGGAAACAAGCAAAGCGATCAAATTAAGAATAAACTCTGTGTTGGAGCTGCAGTAACTCAAGAGAGATCCAAAGTAGGCAGTATTGTGAGGATAAGTGAACTGGAAGCAAACATGCCCTATTTTTTTCTAAGCACTTTCACTGAGGAAGGATGAGGACTAAGCTGTGCAAGGTGTGATTTAACAGCATCTCTAACGGAGAATAAAAGCTGCACACAGAGCATAATTTTTATTTTCTTATAAATCCACTTTCATTTATATGGGAATGGCTTTGACTAACTAGCATGTAACACTGTATTTAAAAATAACTAAATCAAATAGACAAATAGGTCTAACCCTCAAACTTTTGAACTGCTCACCATCTCTGTATTTAATTTTAAGAGGATATAATCCTCTGTTAAAGCTGTTTTTGCATACAGTTGCTTTTAATATATAAGGTCATTTAATGGATATATGTTCTGAAAAGAAATAGATGCTTGATTTTATTTTTTCCAGTACTGGTCCTGAATTACAAATTATTCTGAGAATTCTAAGAGGGTTTAATGTATTTCCTAAGATTACTTATAGTTTTTACTTCATTTCTTCTTCTCTTATTCTCAAAAATGAACAAGAAAACCCTGAGTAATGGTTTTCATATCACACTTGGCAGGAAACCATGAGACTTGTAGGGAACAGCCAGTGCTGTATATTGTCTACAAAAATATATGGTCAAGGTAAAGCTTCTGTGTGTTCTTTATAGAGACTGGACTCTGTCTTTTGAGTAGTTCTGGAATCAAGAAATAGCTAGAAAGTTTCCGTTGCCATAACACGCTCAGAGGAGACTGGATTATAACACTTTTACCATGAATATAAAACATGCACTTCCCAGGGCACTACAGGTGATAGGACAGAACTAAACCCTGGTGTGTGGAGTTTCCATCAGCCAAGAAGGCGAGAGGAATGGCTTAGGGAATGACATTCCTCTGCAAATAAATTGGCCCCTTATTTGGCCCTTGTGCCACGTGCAGAACCAGTTTGGCTAGCTGACCTATGTCCAAAAAAACAGAGAACAAGGGTCCTTTAAACAAAAAGTGATTCTGATGCAGTTTGTTACAGAATTTTAAGGAGGATCTCGCACCCTGCATCTGTATTGCACAGTCGCCTGTTGTTCAAAGCTGGTATTTTGATAGCAAATATTTAAGATATTTTGAAGTTGCGTTGATAGTAGTAAGTTTAGTATAAACCCACTGTAAATCTTCCAAACAGAGCAGGAGTGTACTCGTGTGCAGAGGCTGAGTGAGGACTCAGCGTGGCGGGAGGTGCTCAGGAGGAGGCTCCCCCTGCTCGGCGTGGGTCAGGAGCTGGGACTGCGGCTCTCCTGGCCAGCAGCTGCAGCCAGGGTGTGCCCACGGGCACACCTCCTACCAGGAGCACGGCCAGCCCGAGGCAGTGATCAGCCTTCAAGGTGTTGCTGAAGTGTCTGTGAATGCTGGCTCTTCGCTACACTGCTCCTGCAGAGCTGAAGGGCTTTCTTTCCTCTTGCTGTTCTAGAGGGCCTGGTATAGTCTTTTGCACCAAACTAGACTTCTTGTTCCACAGAGCATTATTCAGATGCCTAAAAGTTATTATACCTGAGGTACTAGTGTTTGTCCTTCTGCCAAAATGTCTCAGATACTTCTTCTGGAGTATCCTCAGATGACCTGACTGATATAGTAATTTTTTCAGCATGCTCAGGCTCACTTCTCTGTCCTACTTCTTACCTCCTCCTTTCAAGCCTTTTGTTTGTAGGCACTGGCACCTTCATGGCAGCCATCATGTTCACACAGTCAAGTTGCTTATAGAACTGTTTTTAACATGTTTCCTCTGTCTAATTCGAACCGTTTTCCTGCATCTCTTCTATCTCGTAATGTGCCATAGGCTGCAATTTGTACCAGTCTGGCTTTGGCAAGGCAATATGTGAACTTCTTCAGGTTTAGAAGGACAGGTTCCTTGCTTTCTGATAAGCTCTGAGTTCCTGCACTTAACTAACTTAACTTTTTTCTCCTGTGCAGCTCTGTCTGAATTGGAAGCTATAATCAGCTTTCCCCCCTTGCTACTTGCCTATCCTCAAACAAACTGGCTTTGATAAAAGACCATGAACAGGGAATTTTGTGTTCTAATACTGTCTCCTCAGCTTCCCTCTGTTTAGACTAATGATTTTTAGAATAGAATAGAATAGTTCAGTTGGAAGATTTTGGAGTTGAAATAAAAATAAATGTGCTCCTTTGGCATTGGTGATGTTTGAGAGGCAAAGGCAAACTAACCAGAACTGAGATGGTAGCAGGAAATCTTCTTGTGTAGAAAATGGAGATGCACATAGGCACAGCCAAGATGATCTCATTCTTATATCCTTAATGGTTTCATTTGCTGGGTTTTTTTTAGGAAGTGAGAGGTGTTAGTCTGCTTTTTGGAATCACTTTGTTGGTGTGTGGTATCTGGTTCATGGCTTTGTTTTGAAATGAGAAAGATCTCAATGTTAGTAATCTGTCAAATATGTCAGTCTCTTTTCACATTGCAGTAGTATTGTCGTCTGTGTGCAAAACCAAACCATGAGGAGATAAATTGGGACATCAGACTTATTCTGAAGGCTTGTCAAGTTCTGGAGTGGGTAAACATTTGCTTTGTGGATTTTTTTAAAGGGAAAAAGCCTGTATAGAATTAAGATACTCTGTTCAAGTCTGTACTTCACAAAAATAAATAGGGATATAAGGCCAAACCAGCTTTCTCTTTCATATTCTTAGATGTCATAAAATGATACAATAGGATATACAAGGATGACACCTTTCAAAATCAGCAACTTTCAGAATAAGATGCCTCTTTAATTTAATATAAATTTGGGGGTTAAAGCTTAGGGAGGAAGGGTAAATATACCTCTGCAGGAATTAGGACCAAGCTTCTAATACCTGTTAGCTTTAAAATAATTCTCTCAACTGAGAGAGACCTGGAGATACTAGCTAAGAACAGCATCCCCAGCTGTGTTCATGATAGAACAAACCATGCCTTTTGCTGGACTTTTAACTTGGTTTTTGAGGACTTTCTAAAAAAAAAAAAAATATATATATTTTTTGTCTTCTGGCAGGGTGATGATGCACGTTAAGAAAAAAAAAAAGTGTCTTTTCTGGTCACTTTATATAACATAGACACTGAAAAAGGCGAATAACTGAAAAAGCAAAGCTTTGTGTCCCTGGAAAAGATGAAATCCTAGTACCTGCGGAGGCAGGAGGGAACCCCAACGTGACATTTCACCGAACTCATTACTTCACAGGTCTAGAACTGCATTAGCCCTTGTTCTCCTGAACCCTCTGAGACTTGAACTGCTTTGCTCCTGATACCCTGACAGTGACAGAGCACCCCTTAAGCAGCAGCTCCTGTAACCAAGTCTGCTTGATGCTAGCATAGCAGGAGACTCAAAATCAGACAGCAAGATTGCATTATCACTGTTTGTGATACCTTAGCTCTGTCATCCTCACAGATAGGTTAGCTGTGCTGAAACTGTGAACCAGGTACACAATCACCTTTTCTAAATGCAAGAGTACTGATAGGCAGCATACCTGGGATTATCTGCTGTAAAAGGTATCAGAGATTAGTAAAGTGTGTTAAGTAGTTCTTTCTCAACAAAGCAGGTTTTAAACGTCCTGATAAGTGTGTATGGAAGTTATCTGTATTCCATTTCATAATATAAAAAATGATAGACTTGCTGCTCAGAGGATGCACTTGTAGTTGGAATTGCTGGCATAAATATCTTTGAGAAAAATATGGAGCAAAGGTCCCTATAGTGTATATTGAGAAGTCCTATGTGTATATTTGACTACACACGAGGTACACTTGCAACATAAAGGAAATACAGATGCGTATGGCTTGGCTACGGGGATCTGGAATTGGAGGTGTTTTGTGGTGTTCTTGATTATAATCAATTTAGGGAATAGTAGCTATCTTCTGTTTAGAGCGGTATCTAAATTTTCTCGCAAGCTGTATCATTTTTTGCTCAGTGGGGCTTAGTCCCCATAGAATACCTTTCTCACTTGGTCAGTAAATGGGTGCTGCAAAATTGAAGATACGTCTGTGTATTTGGATTGCTCTACTGTCACAAGAGGAGACCACTTCATGGTTTTGACCTCTGGCAGTGTGGGTTAAATTGCTCTTTCTGAACAGGTGCTATTAGGCAGTTAATTTTCAAGTAAGTGCAGTAGCCCTCCTTTGTTGCTTACAGTGATGCTAGCTGAATTGCCCTGGGTGTGTAGGTTGGTAATATTTCTAAGTGTGCTGGTCTTTGCCCAAAGTGGTTTCTGCTTTGCATGCGGCTAATGATGAGATTCTGTTGGGCAAATACAGCGCTTTCCTGTTCAGTGTTGGAGGTGCTTGTAACTCTCACTTGCTACATAGGCTTTTTGTTTGGTTGGTCATTCCTTAATTCTGGGACCTTCCAGTGTTAACAGCAGGAGACTTGTCTTTTTAAATGAAGCTGATTCTTGTGTTCCAGAAGTGGCTGCTAAGCAATTTCTTACCTGCTTTACTAATGCCAACTTCTTCCTGCAGTTTTCTTAAGGACTTCCCAGTGAGCTTCCTGTTAGATCTCCTTTGCCTTGCTCCATTTCCTTATTGCTTCTGAGGCACCTTTTTTGTGATGGCAGTTTTCATTAATGATGTGATGATCCTTTTCCTCATGATGTCAGACCGAAGCACCGTTAAACCTCATAACACGCCAGTGCCACTTCCATCCCCCAAAGGCCCCAGCTGTTGGTCTTCTGCCTCACAGTTGATGGTGTTGCATGGAGGAACACAAAGACCATTTGCTTTCCCTTTTCATGCCTAGCCTCTGAGACTGCTGCAAGCAAAAGCTTCTCTATGACTTTCTCCTCAGACTGCTGCAATTAGAGGTTTCCGCTCCCCAGAAAACATTTTTTTAGGTACTTAAAGAGATTTAATTAACAACACAAGTTATTTCAGCCTAGCAAAGAAGTGAAATTTGCAGCCCTGCTTTCAGGGTTTTTTCCATAAGCTTACCTGACTGCCTGCCTCTTGCATCTTCCAGCCTTATCCACTCTCCACCAGGTCTGGCTGGCTGGGTTGTCATACCCAGGAGCCTGTCATCCTCCACCCCTGCTGCCAGCAGTATCAGGAGTATGCCTTTCCCCCACAGCGAGCACTGTTTAAGGCAGCAAACTCTGAACTTATTAAGTTTGGGGAGGGTTCCCCCTCACTTAATGAGATTCAACCTCACTTGATGATTATCGGCGTGGCTCTACTGAAACTACCTGTGAGCACATGACAAGCTGAGGTCTGAAGCCTGACAGATGTTGGTACCTTGAGGAAACTGAAGATAGTCCTCCCAGCCTTGCTGCCAGTTCAGCCTGTCCACAGGCTCGGTACAGACAGCCATGCTTTTGCATATGTATGGGCTGTTAGCCCTTCTTTTGCCAAAATTAAAGTTAAAAATGAACCTTAAGTGTTATGGATGAGACTACCAGCAGATGTGTAAAGAAACAATGTGGCATGCTCCTTGCTGTTGCCATACATGGCAGATAGAGACTGTTTTTAAAAGTTTTTTTTTTCTTGCTGACATTTCAATCTTACAAATTATCTTAGAAAGCTCAAAAAAAGTAGCTGTGTTACTGTCCAAATGATATCATATAAATATGCTGTCATCACTTCTGATAGCAAAGTTATGCAACCTTGTGAAGGAGGTTCTTAATGGTTTTAAGTAAGGCACGCTGACTGCTAGCACATCTGCTCGTGCGCTCATCTGCATCTGGATTTACCCATGCCACGGTTTGGGGTCAGGGCACCCCCAGAACCAAAACAGGAGCTCTCTGTTAACCCCCTCCCCCATCTCGAAAGGGAGGGAGAAAGGGAACAAGGAAGATAGACTTATTGAAAAGAAAAAAAAAAGAAGATAAAAGAAGAGAAATTAAAAGAAAGCTTTAATACAACAAATAATAATAAAATAGAATATGTACAAATATATACAAAATTAGTACCAAACTTAACCCTCCCAATGGCAACGTGTCGCCGTCACCCCCCGGCTGGGGAGCAGCCCCGGGGAAAGGCCCCAGGCTGGACTCAGCCACAGACAGCGACTGGGTCCAGGAGCTGGATTCTGGAACTCAGTTCGGGGACACGTGGCAGGATGGATGGAGTCCTCCTCCGGTGCAGCCACTGCAGGAGCAGCCAGCAGCCCAGCAGAAGGAGAAGAGAGATGGAAGGGTGACCAAAGGGGTGACGGAAGGGGCTGCCTCTTCTGGTCCTTCAGCTTTTCTGGATATGAGGGCTGTGGGATGGAACACCCCACTGGTGAATCTTGGGGTCAGTTATCCTGCCTGCTCCTCCCCGCAGGTGCGGGGTGCTCTCTGCCCCCCTCCGTGTGGGATACAAGCTTAGCAGTGGCCTTGGTCTGCATCCCAGTCCCTGGCAGTAACTCCAAACATGAAGTGTTATCACTGCTAAAACAGACAGTTGGTGAAAATGCTGCTAACTTCAGACAGTGCAGTTAATTAGAAGAGCTTTAGCTGAAAAGTAAAAATCATTGAGCAGGACCAGCTCTGTTTTACCCCAAACCAGGACAACCCATTACCCTCCCCCCAACTCATTTCATGAGATAAATATTGTGTTGTGAAATATGAAACTGCTTGACTTTTTTTCCCCTTTGGTCATGGTCACACCCACTATGTGAAACTAGCCTGTTGTAAGTACTTATAGCACAGCCCTAGTAATTTAAGGAACTGATTCATCAAGCTGTGTTGCTTGCTCAGCTATTCAAAGCTGTTGTAATAGTGTGCCTCTACTTACCACTCTGCTCTGGCAGCCATGTTGAGCCTCTTCTACTTCAGCGTTTGCCTGCTGAGCTAGAGGACAGGACCCAGGAGCACACTGAAATGGGACTGAAAGATCTAGAACCAATATTAATGATTCTTTTTCCAGCCTTACAGCTAAAGGTGATGTGGATGGGCTGTATGCCTGGTACCTAGCTGGTGCAGACCTGGAGCAAACTGGTTATGATGGCAGGAATCCCCGACAAGTAGTAAGTGTGCTGTGCCTGTACTCTGTATGGCGTGCCAGCTGTGTGAGTAAGACCGCATGCTGTCGGGTCGTAGTAGTTTAGGAAAAGTAAATGTTCTTTGGGGACTATAAACCAGATTAGAGTTTGTTACAAACTCAAGTCTGATGCTGTCCCAAAGTAATAAATTGTTGGAGACAGGATTTTCTCATCTATAATATCAGAGGAATTAAAATTTAAATTGTATTTTAATTATTTTGTGGTAACGTATCCTTACTTCCCACAAGTAAGTATTTGCATGTCCTGGTGCACAGGATGGCAGGATTTATTCATGTTTCTATTTACAGGCAGAGGCTACGGGGCATAAGAAGGTTCTTGACTTCTTTAGAGAAAAGAAGTAAAGAAGGTAAGACCCCATTTTCAAGTGACAGATCTCTGAAATCTGCGGATCAGCATATACATTGATGAGGAACGATTTTGTACTTGAGCCCTAGTTCACCCTAGGGCATCTGCGTTCAACTGCTGTCCCTGCCTTAGTTTCTGATATGACTCTGAGTACTTTCATACTTCTTTGTAGAGCAGGGCTAATGTTTATTCCTCCCTTTGCCTGAGCTTTGAAGTGCTTTTTTATGGTATGCTCCACAGTGTGGTTCTCAACTTGTTTGGGAACGTAAAAGCTACCAAAATAAAACCACTGAGGGCAGGAATGTCTTCTTCCATTGGCCCATTGCAATATGTTGCTCCTCTGTTTTGGCTGCCTTAGAGAGGAAATGCCCTTTACTTGGCACTTAGCCAGGCCTGGTTTTGAGGGTGCCACAGCACAGGGAGCAGAACCTTCTCCCATAGAACAGCGAGGCAATCACAGCCGTTCGGCTGCACAGCCTCCTGCTCAGGAGGTGCTACTGTGGCACCTGCAGCATTTCCACTTGGGCTCTCCCTCTGGGTTTTAATGGAGCAGCATATGCCAGCCTGTCTTCTAGTGTCATGTAGTCAACCATCATGGATAGGAAACATGGGGCAGATTTGTAATGGACAGGAGTTAATTGTCCTACACCCACAGACTGCAGAAGGCTCTCTTTCAGCAGAGAGCTCTGCTGAGGGTTTGCTCCCCCTCCAGGCATGGGACAGGGCAGTGCCATGGCTTGTGTCTTACTCAGACGTCAGACGTAGCTGCCTGGTTGCCTCTGACATGGACTCGCAGCATGGATCTTTCTTGTGCTGCAACATGCAAGGGATGTTTCCCTAACCATGTGCGTGTGGGGTGGGTGGGAGCCTCGTGTTCAGGGCATCAGATCTGATAAGCCTTCCATAGGAAACTTGTTGGGGCGTTTGACCTTCTCCAGTGCTGTGCTGTAACTGGAGTCATTTAGAACACTTCCCTTTCATTTCTCAGAACTCCTTTATGTTGCAATACATTGTTGATTTAGATACCTCTTTTCCAATATATTGCCAGGTCTAATCCAAATTTAAATATTGGGAGGAGATGATCTCCTTCATTTAATAAAGCTAACACAAAATGTAATTGAAGGGTTTGCTGCATCCATGGCTACCTTGCCACTTGAGTGTCCCATTTGATCAATGTGACTGAATTCATGTGTATGTAAGTGGGGAACTGCATCTCCTTTTTGAATCACTGTGTACTGGTCTAAATGAACATAGGACAGACTTTGGCTGGTTTTGTTTTCCTGTACAGTTTTGGGGGGTTCTTCATTTTTAGCTGATACAGAAGTATTAGACATAATCACAGCCTCAAGGATTTAAATTGAAGTTTTCCAGTATCCAGTGTGAAGGTGTTAAAAATACCTTAATAATATGAGCTACGTTGCAAAGGGATTACCATTTTAAGTGAAATATATCTACGAAAGTAATTTTTATTTTGTAAATGGGCAGTAAATGTGTTAAATCTTCAGATTCTTCATGGATCATCTCTTCATTCCTTTGGTCTGAGCCACCAGTTGCATAGGCAGTCTGAAGGAAGTCTTCAGTATCGCATGAGGGCTTGCCTGACAGGCTGCAAAGTAATCTCTTCTTGGGAAGGTTTTGGATACTGCCTAGTTCTAAACATCCATTTTCTATTTCTCCAGAGGCTGTAGAAGATGGTCACTCCTCTTCAGAAATACCAGCTTTGAGCATTCATGGAGTTAAGCCATTATAGAAGGAAAAGAAGAAAGGAACAATGGTAGCTGCACTTGGAGCATACAGGAAAGCTAGAGCTTAGAAATGTTTTTTATTTAGAGTTACATTAAGTTCTTACTGACTTTCTAAAAATTATTTGCTGCTTTATCTTTTAACCACTTCTTTTTAAAAGAAATTTTTATAAACAGGTGAGGCTGGGATGTATTGCCTTTACTGTACACATTCTGTTTTTAAAGAAGCCTTTTGAATCTTATGTTAAATCAACGAGGACAATATTGCAGGCGTAGAAAATGGAAATGCTGTGGTGAATTCATACCGAGAAAAAAAAGTGGATTGTGCATTTCTGGGTTTCAGCTAATAAAATCTCTGAGGAACAATGTTGGTTTCACTTTGTTTTTTGCAATGGCTTGTGTCACTTTGGTTGCAATTACAGCAATTGTGAGTGTCAGTGCAAACAATTGAATCAGTCATGGGCATCTGCCTGCAGTTGTGTACTAATCTTCACCAATGTGTCACTATAAAACCTCACTTAAAATGAGTAGGAGGCAGATGCCATAAAGCATGCTTGTGGGACTGTCTAAGTGAATTGATTGTTTTGTTTCTAATAGCATCTTTCCCACATCCTGACCGGAATATAATCAAGATTGCTACACGCTGGACACATAATTTTTTGGACTAAATGTGATCTCAGTATTAACATACCCCAAGTTTAAACTCCCAGCACTTTCAGACTGAATAAAAAAACCCAATAGATATCTTTACAGCTGTGTCTGCCCTAGAATATGTAAACATAAAGAATACTTCAGGCAAATGCATATATTGGAGATGGCAGCTTTTAATTTCACCTGCAGCTTCTGCAGTAATCTATGTGGATTTTCTATCTGCTTCATCTGAAGCAAAATCTTTGAAGTGCAGATAGTTTTTTTTCTTTTTCCTCTTTATACTCTTCAGCCTTCCCACAGATATTCTTACGATGGAGAAAAGCTGCATGGACTACTTGCTGAGCCTGCTAGTATTAAAAGATTCCCAAGGTATGTTGCATATCACATCCCCTTAAAACAAGGTAACTGTGCCTGTAGTCTGAGGAAGCGCTATATACACCCCAGTTAAAACCAAAACGTAAAAATGTATGATTTTGTAATGGGAAGAGTAGTGCACCTCTTCACTATGGTCACAAAGTCTACAATATGCTGTTTCATTATTAAATAATTGATATTATATAGCAATAAACATGTTTTAGTTTGAAAAGAATTAATACTGAGTTAAGTAAATTGTATCTATCTAGCTTAAAAAATCAGGCTTCAAATTCATTACCTTTTTGGTGCCTTATCTGTAAATACATAAAGGCAATGTATGTAACAAAGTAATGTTTGTGAAAAATGTTTACAGTCAGGAGAAAAAGCATGCACAGGCTCTTCTTCCTATAGTATTTAGACTTCCTGTCTGAACTCTTGCCTTATCAATAATCTAAAAGTTGATGCACTGAACTAGAAAAGCCCTGGCAAACTTCTCCGCAAGTCACTTTCTTGGGATCAGAATTTTTTTTTAATGATTCTCAGATGCAGTAATTTGTCCCTAGCAACATCCATTCTTTATTTCTGTACCAGAATGAATGACAGCAACATATACAGAAGCATCAATAGTTTCCTTATACTTTTCAACTACAGGTTGATTTGATCTACAGAAAACTTTCTGAGCAATAATGTTCTTCTATTTCTAAAATAAAACACCCATCTAAAGTATAAAACTTTTATTTTTTTTTGAACAAAGGTATTCTGGAAGGAGTTACTGAAATAATAGGTCTTAACAGGAAAACCGAAGGAGAGGGAAGAAAACAGAGAAACAATTTTCTTCCTGTATATTATCCAGGTAAAGACAAGAAGGACAACATTTAGAAATGTGATCCAGTTAGAAAAGCTTTAGTTAGACTCTCATATAGCTAAAATGATTTGGGTCATGTTAATGATGAGAATAAAGCAGCATTAGCTTCTTTCTGACAAACTTTTACAGAAATGTATAACCTATTAATGTGTTGTCTTGCAAAAGATAGTATTCCTGCAGCTTTCTAGAAAGTTTGCCATTTGCCTCATAAATACATCAGTATCTAAACAGATCTCTTAATGGCAAATGCGTGAATGCAAATTTCACATTTATCTGAGAAAGAACTCAGTCTCTCTTATATATGTCAAAATTTCATTCAAGAACTGTAACAGTCTACAAGCATTAAAACTCTGTATAGGCTGCTGTGATTAAAGTGGCAAAAATCACCCAGGCAAGGCCAGAAACCTTGGATCTTGATTCAGTGTTGGGGACAAACTTCAATAACACTTTTAAGTACCTGTGTTTGTCTTGTTTGTCTGTTACACCCTTTGCTCTGTGTAGTGGATTTAATAATCATAATTATACTCTCTGTGATAACTCCTAGGCTTATGATGAAGCTATTTGTGTGTAGTAACCCTTAAGCTTTGCATAGGTATTGGTCAAAAGCAAAATCTTGTTATTAGTAAGGAATGAAAATTCTATTTGTTTCTACCTATTTGTTTTAGTTACTGTAAGCAGCTGAGCATCTTTTATTAGTTAAAATATACTAGGCATTCTAGGGGAGCTTAATTTCTTTAAACATCCTAATTTTTCTCCTTCAGATCATACCTGAAAAGATCAAATAAGCTCTTTTTATCCAGCCATCTTCTCCTTGGTAAAGGTTTGCAGATAAAGCAGCCGCAGAGGGCCATTACTAATGCAAACACACTCATTCTGTTGCTGGAACTAGCTGGGGGTCCATTTCGTAACTTCTGTAGCAGCTTAACTCCAGTCACCCATGATGTCCATGTACCCTTTCATATCTACATCCAGTTGTAGTTTGTTAGATCTAGCACATACTGTGAGGAGCATCCGTAGATCTGTGCTTGGTATTTGTTGCACAGTACACACTGGAGTAGCATAGTAGAAGCTGGATGGATTTTGTTGTGCATTTTTTGGTGCAGAAAAGCTTGTGATATTTTTTAGTATCAGCTTTTAATGCTTACTGGAACATAAAAGTGACATTTCAGTTTCTGTTAGAAAATGGCAATGGCTCCCCTTCTTTTCCAGCCTCAGTCTAATAAGGCAAGTGTTCAGGCTGCAGCTTTCCTCATCCTGCAAAATCCCCAGCAGGTGAAATGCCAAGCCAGGAAAGCACAGAAGCTCCTGAGACGAGGCTGAGAGGCTAGCACGTGAGCATCAGAGGGGGTCTGTGACCCTCCTGTTCTCCACCATTTCAGCAGTGACTATAGAACAGCATGAAGGCCTTGTCAATGGTGTGGGCCTCGTAGCTGCTGCACAAGTATTGGATTTGTTTCCAGTGTTGAACCTTTCAAGTTGGGGTGATGTTCTGGGAATGAAGGCTGGTGCTGGAACCTCTGCTGCCTCTCCACGGAGGAGACGCTATGAATGCCTCCTGTAAAAGTCAAACATTACATCAATTCCACAGCTTTCTTCACTTGAAAGACAACACCCAGCTTCCACTTTGTTTCTTTTTCCTAATGATCCAGCTAATACTGCCAAGGGATAGGGACTACTTGGCCTATGTCAGCACTTCTCTAACACTGCAGTAAGAAGAGATTTGCACAACTAACATGTCCAAGTTCCTGTCTGATTTGAGTTACAGCTTTCCTTTCCTGAATGCAACTGCTTTCTTTTTTACTCATATCTGAGAACATTAAGTTTGTGTTTGGAGAGTCTCTTATAAAACTTCTGTGATGGAAGGGCATTCTTCATTATTTGAAAAATCAGTGTGTGCTTGCTGTCTTATTGCGTGTCATCTCGGTAAACTGTTAACATCTGTCAAGGCTGGCTGACCCACTGACAGATTGACTGTGTCTGGTCAGTGCTTCAGTGCTTGCAGAATTAAATCAACTGTTCACCAAGGCTTCAGTATCTGCTCATTCTTCTTAAATTGCTAAATAACTCCAGTTCTGCACTATATACTTAGAATGACTGTACTATAGTATGTATCAGTTGTCTAATACAAGGATTTTGGTGTTTGGCAATGAGTAATAATGAAATCTCTCATCTGGAACTAAACCCCTTTAGCCTCCTTAAATTAGAGTTTCTTTATTTGCAGTCTCCTGGATGGTATGATCTACTGGGATTCCTCCAAAAACATTGTGACCTATTTGGAAAATGATTCCATTTTTACAGCAGGTTTGAGTAGAGAAATGACTAAGGAGGATATGTATCCCTTGTACATAGAAGACAGACTGCATTCAGTTCCACTTGCACACAAAGTATTAATGGATCCATAGTGCTGTTGAATTCTGCCATAGGTATAATCCATTCTCCAGCTACCTGTGCTGATCCCTTTGTAGGACCTACCACAGCACTGTAAGAAATAAAATTCTTTTAGTTTACAGCATCTCAATTTGTTAGGTCACTGAGATAAACCTGAAGTAATTGTATTATTGGTGAAGACAAGAAATTATAAAGAACCGATCAAATGCGTGCAGTGTACATCATCACAAGCACTGCTGACACGTTCGTGTTTCTTCCAAGTGGACTCTATCAGCAGCATAATCATCTTCTAGACTAGTAAGACTAGTCTTTCCATGATTCTTTAACAATGTTTTATGACACTCTAGTGCTTTATTGCACGGTTGTAGCACCGCTTTCATTTTAGTGACTCTTTTAGAAAAGCTGCTAATGTAGTAAGCTTATAAGATATATAAAATACTCTGCCGAACCATACAAATGAATCTGTGGGACTCAAATGTTGCCATCTTAGATAGTCCATGAGTCAGAATGAAATCTGGTACTACCAGATTTATTATTTGTGCAAAGTGTCTACTTGAAAATTACTTTGGAAGCTTCATTATACATACATTTGTTTACCTGTGATCAGGTGAATGGGGAGAAGCAGAAGCTTGCATCTCAGAAGTGTAGCTGAGACGAGTGTCCTGAATCATAGCAACAAAATGAACTGTTGAGCTTAAACCACACAGAATAGCACTGCTTAATGTGGCTCTGTTTGGAAGGGTTGATACAAATCTCAGGAGGATATTACAGATGGGGCCCACGGCTCCTCACAGGCTCCACTGGCAGGGAAGGGGCAGTGCCCCTTTCCCCCTCGCCCAGCCCTGCCAGGGCTCGCCTGTTGGGACATGCTCAGCGGGTGCATATCTTGCTCACTCCCACTGGCATTTGGAGCTACACACCGGCACCTCCCTCCCACTCCAGGGTGCTGCACATCAGAGGGAGATGTCAGCCCAAGGCATGGGAAGGTGCCAACCAAAAACATCCTGCAGCTTCGCTCTGCAGCCTCCTCCATACGCAGGCACTGCCAGGACTCAGCGACCTGATGTGTGGCACGTTGCACAATGAAAGGAAAAGGCTGAGCGATCACTCTCTTGTCTCGCAGCAGCACAATAGTAAGTAACCACTGTCTCAAGCCACACTATTCCTTCACACCATCTCAGCTTCAAAATGGAACCAGACGAAGAGTGGCCAGAACTGCCTGCTGAGTAGTGTATGCAGCATTTCTGAGTACAGATGAGCCCCGTTAACAACATGTTCATGTGCACAATAGATGTGTTTCTTCTGTAGTGCCACTGTCGTAGATCCTATTAGGCTCATGTGCTTGGCGTTCAGTCACAGACACTGGTTTTAAGAGCTTACAAGTGTAATTAGATGAGGCTCCAAGAAGTGAAATGTGGTAAGAAAGGGGCAAGAGAATGATGACGATATTTATGTCAGCTGGTTATTTCTTCACCTTGATTTCCAATTATTTAACATTAAAGGATTAATTATTAGCATAGAAAGGAAATGACAGTCCTGGCGATTCAGTAGCGATGGTCACGTATAGCAAAGAAAAAGGAATCTTAATGGCAATCTCTTGCTGAGAGATAAGGACTTATCACAACTAGAATAGAGAGTTGTAAATTAATCCTGTTGTATGCAAGAAGCTGCTGTGCAGGGGAGATTCTCTGAAGGTGATGCCTGTGCATGAATAATTATGCTTGCCTCTCTCAGAGAATGTGACTTCTTTCCTGCATATTTTGCTGTGGACCTTTGTGACCAGCACCCAGTAAAAGTGGGATTTCAATGCATCAAATTCTTACTGTGGCACATCTGAATTTCTGATTCCTACTACAGGTCAGTTTTGGGTGACATGATTCCCAGCACCCTTGAGGCAAGATATCCAGCAGGGATCTCTGCTGAATCCCACAGAGCTCCAGGGCTTCAGGACAGAGATGACTGCCTGTTATCCCTGCTGGCTGACAAGACTATGATGTGAAATAAGTCAGTTTATTTACCTGGACCACTTTGACTGAGCTCTCTGCCCACAGCTATGTCACCATTCACCACTGTTGTTTGGATAGTTCCACATTCAAGGACATAAAACCAGAAGTATCAGAAGTTGCTAAAAATTGCCATGTAAAGTCACACTCTGACTATCTTCAATAGCCTGAGCCTGCAATTACTTAGGAAATCTCAATAGATGGTCAAATCATTAGTAATTATTTCCTTTCTGATGGCTTTATGGGACAGGACATGTAATTCTGCTAACCCAGAAGAACCAGCTTGTTGATGAACGTGAAAAATAAAGTGGTACAATGCTTGTGATGGCTGCTGCAATTAAGCATTGCAATAAATTACAAAGTTATTAAAGCACCCTGAGCACACAGCAGATAACCTTAAATATTAATTGTTTGGCTGAAATGTTCAGAAAAAAAGCTGATGACTTCAAGTGTCAGATTTCAGGTCTAACCTGAGCCTTAACGATAAAATAAAAGACAGCTGGCACTTAGGAAAGTCAGCTTCTCTTACAGAGTCAGGCACTGGGAAGTGAGGCATTCAAAATTACTGGTCATGTCAAAATCTGTTCACTGGCTATTTACTTTTTATTTTTGTTTCAAATTAAATCAAAACAATACAGAAAAAAAAAAGAACAGAGAAAGGAGAAATGATTGTGAGGAGATTTTTAAAATGTAACTATGAGACCAAACTTTCCTGAAACTTGGTAAAAATACTACAGAGATTTTTGGCCCAGAGTTGATGGCAGAACAGGACTCGGTGGATTCCGTTTCTCATACACAATCTCTAGCTGTCACCTCAGCAGCACTGTTGTGCCTCCTAAGCTTCCAGTAGAAAGTCATGGCAGGGTATAACCTACACCATGACTGCAGAAGTACCTGCTCATTGTTTGCAATATGCTTTTCCTAATGGCTTTTTAGGGTTCCTACGGCCAGAGTTGAAGCTTCTTAATATCAAGTTCTCGGTGCAGAGGCTGACGGATCTCCCAGGAAACATCCACTTGACAGCTCACACACCATCTCTGCAGCACAAGGGTTGTTTTTCACACTTTTTTTTTTTTTAAAAAAAAAAAAAGAACTGACATGTTTAACAGTTAAATTGAAAATTTGAAGTAGAAAGCAGAAAATTTTAACTGATATTTACTGCGAGCTCTTGTGCTATTGTATACAAAGGTCGATTTGAAAAATCTTCCCAAAAAGGAAAAAAAGTACCTCAATTTGTACAATGTAATTTACACTATTTTTAATTTATTGAATAAATTAATTTAATAAACTTCTGGAATGAACAAGATGTTAACTCAAGACAAGAAAACTACTGAAGAGCTGTATTACACACTAAATTGCTACATAACTCTAGTGCTCAGGGCAGTGAACTGTTTAGACAGGACATGAGATACAATCCCCTCTCCTGCTAAATTGACAATTTTGGATTTAATAAAAATTTTGTGCACAAAATAGTGGCATTTTCCAATAAAATGTAGATTCTTATCTTCACATGGAGATGTTATCCATATTTTAGTTTCTAACACATCTTTATTAATTTAACTACTGAATGGCAAACCCCCAATCTTTCTAAAAGTTCTTCGCTGGAAAAAGATCCTGCCACATCTTATTTCTCGATAAATCACTTGATGTTACTTAGGCAATAATCTCAAAAGGCATCCTATTTACGAGGAGGCATTAGGCCATCTCTCAAGGTGTTCATTACTGCAAATCAAGTTACTATCAAGCTATTATTATGCTCACATGTGACATGTAGTGGGCTGCTATATTGACAAATGAGTTTAAATCAACTAAAGTAAACAAGAAGTTGCCCCATCAGTGTTTGCTATGAACATATGGAATGCTGATTGCCCAGGGTGGGAGAAAATCCACAGGCACAGGGTTTTTTCTGTTTACCAGGCCCAAGAATACAGGTGTTTTACAGGACATGTCAGACTCTGGGTCTTTGCTTAAGAAACTTCCAACCAAATTTTAGGTGAGCAATAATAAGCAATAGCACTGCAGTGGGGAAATGGTGAGGAAAGCAGAAATGATAAGCCAAGAAAAGGTAAGCTCTATGTCCAGGTGTAGTTCGCAAGCTGGATTTATTTTTAGCTTAGAATTGTCAGATAAAACGTTGTAGTACAAGGAAAAGTGCTTTAGGTTTTCCCATGCCCTTCCACAATATTACCTGTGGAATAAGGTATTGGCAGGCAAGTATTGGGACCTTTTGCCAAAAGATAGTGGGGATACTGATGGATAACAGTGATTGCACCTCCCAGCCATTTTTCACAGCATCATTTTTTCAAAGTAGAACCTCCCTGAAGTATAATCTTCCTCTTGTTACCACAGCATTCATGATCTTCCATATTCCGCCATGCAAACAGCACACCCTTTTATGTCCTCCCACAAGCTTACCCTTCATCTTCACTTCCTCCCAGGCCAGTTCTTTGTCTCTTACAATAACTCCTGGCATTATGTCTCCTTTTGTGTTGCCCTCTTTGTTTGACACTATCAGCTGATTAGTATTTGCTTCCCCCTTCCAAGAAAACGCCACCTGCTATACAAGGTGCTCAAGCCACCATGTTTCACATTACAGTGTGCTGCTCCTCCAGGTTTCAGGAGTGTCAGTGCAGTCAGAGAGTTCTCAACATTTAGAGTGATGAGTCCATGCTGGTGGGTAGCGTTTTCACTGGATTTGTGCCCCTGGACTGCAAACACGTGGAAGACATACCTGCTGCTTGCTTAACAGAGCCATTTACTGCACTGTGATCCCTTAAAAGCCAAGCACAGAACTAATGTAGTGACATATTCACAGCTCAAAAGAGCAGGATACAAACAACACCTGGTTTAACCATCTGTAGAAATCGATGACTAATTATTACTGTTCCTTCTAATACAACTAAAATTCTCCCTTATACAACTTCAGAACAAATTCTGTTATTTTAGTGCTTCAGTCACCTTTCTTACCTTCGTGGAGGAAGAAAAACCAATACCTGGCTTACCCCTTGTGTTTCTGTCTGCTTCTACTGTCAGGCACCTCTGTTCTTCTGCCTTTTAAAGTCTTCAGCCTATTCCTTGAGACCCTGCCTACCTAAGGGAGGTTGCAGGATGTTAGCTTCTTACTTTCATAGTTAGGGGTATGGGGTGAGAAACTGAACTTATTAAATAATTACATAAATAACTTAAATATACATTTTCCCACTGCTCTCTAACATAATCTAAAGGAATTTATACATGATTAGGTGGATCCCTTTAAGCCAATAAAGTCTACTCTAGCCACCCCTTATGATGAAACACAAGAGACCTGTACTCTTTTACTATGTTCTGCTCTGGGAAAAAAAACAAATAAACAAAACAAAACAAAAAAACCCAAACAACCAAGCCAAACAAAGCTTAAACACTCAATCAGTAAAATGATCAACACTTATTAAAAAAAAAATCCAAGCAGAAGATCCCTCCTGCCTAAAGCCCACAGGGGTTCTTGTATCTTCATTTCCCCCAGCTACCCCAGGCAATTCTCCACTTAGGGCTCAGAGTCCTTCTTCAGGGGCCATCAGCCATGTGTGTCTGGACCTGGACCAGAAGAGTGATGGGATCCCTGGGGAGGATGTATCTCACCAGTGCAGTAGTGGGTTCTGACTGTTTTGGCTGGAAAGGGCTTCTGCACCCAGTTAGTACAGACAGTCGGGTTATTATTTAGCTGAGTGGTGTTGTGGGGCTGTGGGGGTGTGGGGTTGGGTTTGTCAGGGGCGGGCGGGAGTTGGCAGTATGGTTAGTGAGGGATTATATAGAAAATACAGCTCGTGCAATCCTGCTGTGTGTGCTGTGTGCAGCACCACAGGAGTGGGAGACCCAGGACACTGTGTCACAAACCAAGTGACTTTTCCTACAGGGAATAAACAGCAGCCTTGCTTCCACAGATTTCCACTGATGCCAAGGACAGAAGTCCCCTTTAAATTAACTACAAATAGTGCACCCTCCTCTACCCAAGGCAAGCAAATATCCTTTTGGGGGAATGAGAAGGTCCAGAAAACCCCTACAGGTTGGGCTACCTGGAACAAGGAACAAAATTAACTTCTGGGTTTGGGTTTGAGAGGGCAGAGCAGAAGAGCAGGAGCTGGTTTTACCAAAGTGGGCTGAAATGCCTCCAGCCTAGATCCAGGGAACTTCCTCAGCATGAGGTTTGCATAGGCTCCTAGAGCAACCTGTCTGCCCCTGCTTCTGGTGCGAGCACCACGTTCACACGAGGGGTTCTGGAACAGCTGCTGCACAGCCACAAGGGCTTCTCCCTGCCCTGTTGCTCCACGTGGGCAATTCCTCTGGGACCAGCTTGAGTCTCCCATATATTTTTTAACGGCCAAAGATCATAGGATCTGGAGCACCAAAATTCACACACAGCACAGAGACAGTTCTTTAAACATTCAAAGCACTATATAAACATTAGTGAAGCCTCATAAGATGAAGTAGGTAAGCATTATCTCTCCCTCTCAAGGTGTGGTGACGTGACTTGGCTGAGGCCATAGACTGAGTCACTGGCAGAGCAGGGTTTACCATCCACATCTTTTTGAAATGGTGTCTCCTGGGCTGGCTGGCAAGACCAGCATGTGGTCAGGCAACGCAGGCAGCCTGGCACGATCACCAACAAGCATCCCTGCTGCCACCACAGGGAAGCCTGCTGTTAGGGTACCACAAACTCCATCCTGAGGGGGCAGGGTGTGAAGGCCTTTTGGCTCACCACAACAACATGGCTCTGAAGCCTTGCTGAACTAGGTTTCATTGCTATTCTGTTGATGAAGAGAGTAAAATAGAGAAGAATTAGTTGAAGAAGGCCAAACTCAGAGATAATTGCTCCCTCAGTCGCAGCTAAGAGCATGCCAATGACCAAGGGGCCTTATTTTTTGAAGTTCAGGACGTCCTCCCTGTTGGCTGTCCACCGTATCTGAAAAAACAGGCCCTTCTTCACATTTATCACTCCTGGTTTCTTAGTCCTGACTTTCTGAAACCAAGTAGTGTGGTCTTCTCAAGGCTGGGAACATTCAGCAGCAGAAAGTGATCTCTGAAAAGGCACAGTGTTCCCCGCTGCTGACTCCTCAGATGCTTCTCCTGGGGAAAGAGCAGCAGGGCTGTGGGGAATGACGGGGCAGTGATTTCTCCCACCATTTCTGAGAAAAAACGTCCCTACAGTCGGGAGAGCAAAGCTGGCAGGGAACACTGAGGCTGGGGAGGGGTACGACATGCTATCCTCCTGGAGAGCAGGGCGGCACACCGCAACACCGCCAGCTCACGCAGGGATGTCGGGGGCTTCTGCACATTGCCTCCTGCGGGCACCGCCCACCTCTCGGACCAAATTTACCGCTGAGGGAGAGGGGGAGACCCGGCTCCGACCACGGGACCGCGGGTGGGGGCCGGCTGGGCAGGAAGCCGCCTTCCTCGCCCGGCGCGACGCCACGACGGGCA
>NW_008585198.1:2089-5418 GCF_000691845.1 Merops nubicus | reverse complement strand
GGGAAAGCTTTCACCATCGTGCCTCCCCCCTCTCCAAAAACAAACTGGGCAGCTCACTGCACTCAGTTCCCTACGGTACTCTCAACTTTCCAAAGCCCTTGCCAGACATCCCCCTGTGCCTCCCCTCCTCTGCAGGACCCACACCACAAGCACTGGCCCTTCCTGTCCTCTGTGCTGCAGATCATTAACTAGCTCCACTCTCTCTCTTTTTATTTTTTTTCTTTTTCCCTT
The DNA here is from genome assembly GCF_000691845.1 of Merops nubicus. Lineage (NCBI taxonomy): Eukaryota > Metazoa > Chordata > Aves > Coraciiformes > Meropidae > Merops > Merops nubicus. The sequence continues at coordinate 5,187 of NW_008585198.1, read as the reverse complement.
CTGAACATATTAGGTTCATGGAATCAAAGAGGCATTTCAGTGACTCAGGCGTTTCCCATTGCCCTATTCCAGCATCCTCTACTCTTAACGCTGAGAGCTTTTCACGTCCTATTTGGAACTGATAGGAAGCCCTTTCATTGTTTCACTACATGGATATTAACACTGATGAAGGAAATGCTCCATCTGATAACAGAACCGTTGAAAAGAGCACCATTTCCAAACGGACTTGGAGACAGTGCATTCCTACAGCTCACACCAGCTCAGTACACTCGCCTTGGGCAGCTCCAGTGTGGGAGGACCGGCCCCCCATTATCTGCATCTCTGCAGGCTGAGATCTCACATCAGGACCTCCAGAAAATGGGCTCTCTGCTGTCACGGACACATGACATTGCCCAGGTTTATTCTTAAGATCAGCTTAGCATCTTCCAGGCTGTGAGGAAAAGGTGCAATTGCTCTGAGATGCTCAGACTTGAGTGCCCCAATGACCAGTGAGGTCAGCCCCTGGCTGGAGTGAACATGCCCGATTCCAGAAGTCAAGGAAGAAAAGTGTACTGTGTAGGAGGACACCAGCTGGCATTTAAGGTGTTCTCTGAGCTGGTGTCAGTTCTACTTACAAGCTTTTAATGAATTAATCCTGAGAGCCACTCCTGGGGCCAAAGCCTCTAACTGGAGCCCAGAAGAGATAGAAAGCCCCTTCGGGCTGGCTAGAGGAGAGCCAAAAGCTGTCTCATGCCCCAGCACAGAGTGCAGCCACCAGCATTTCCATGGGCCTTCCCAGACCAACCACAGCCCTGTCCCACCTAGGGGCCTCCACAAACAGCACAGGCAGGCATGCAGCTTCTCTTCAGGCACACACCAAGTCAGGCAGGATCCCAGCAGAATACCTCTTCCACAAGTACTTTGATAGTTTCGGGACTTTCTGCTCTCCCCAAGACCTCTCCAAAGCTGGCTGGGCACTGCAGTTTTCTGTCACTCCTGAAAGTCATTTCCTCCTGCTGTGGCTGCCCTAATCAATTAGCAAGCTATAAATAGCCTCCCTGATTGTATGGTGACATCCGGAGCCCATCGTCACCGCCAGCTTCCTCCTCTACCTGTGGAGCAGACTTTTTCCAGAGCACGGAGGGCGGGTGGGGAGCACCCCTCTGCCCAGCCCTCTTTAATGCTTCCCACCACCTGGGGACTTTCCACTCTCTGCCCATCTCCTCCCGCTCATGTGCAACGGGACCGATTCAGCTTTCAGCAGCTCAGTGTTCTGGCAATACACAGACCAGCACAGAAAGGTCCTGCTTGGGAGTGCTGCTCTGAACCCCTACCTGAGCACACTTTGGCGTGGTGGTCACTGCTATGGAGTCCATCCCAAAAGTCCATCCCATCCACTCCTGAGACCATCAGGCTTGGTGCAGCCATCCCAGAGGTTGCTTCAGCTTCCAGAAGCAATACCCAACACTGTTCCTGTTAGACAACGACCCCCTAGTTCACTAGACAGGCCAAAAACAGAGAGTCAGGAAGCTTTGGAGGGTCACCTAGCACAGGGATCACAGGGAAGCCTGCAGCTGAGATCCGGCCTAGCAGCACCTACCTGGATGAGCCTCTTTCCATGCTGGTGGCCCTTCCCCATACCTCAGGCAGGAGGACAATGTGTGGCCAACGCTGCATGCTTATTGCTGCAGAAGAGCCATCATGAGCTGTCTCTTTCTTTCATGGCCCAAGCAATCTAGGATCTAATTATTCTTAACAAAAGCATTCATCAAAAGAAACATGGGACCAGAGGGAATGGGGCAATCGTGGCTGGCTGGCAGGTGCCCCTGCTTTTGCCACCACTTCCCTCTTCCAGCTGATGTGCAAACCCCAAACCTGATGGGCCTGTCAGGCTTTTGCTCCATGCTTTTTCAGTAGATGAGTGATTGAGGGGTTTTGCTTCTGAGCTACTGTAGCAGCCAAGCTTGCTCACAAGCCTGAAAATGCAGGAATTCCCATTATTCTAAATGTGTGTATGTAGAAGTGGAAATCCAAGGTCATCTATCAGACTATATATTTGTTTTTTTTAAAAAACCCTATCACTCAGCTCTTGCCTGGGCTGTGCAGCTGCGCTGTTCCACAGAAGCAGCTATCTGAGGAGCCAAGAGACTCAGTAGTTAAAAGATTTCTTCTTTTCTTGTCTCTCGCCTTCGAAGTGCTGCCTCTGGCACCACCGGAGGAAGTCACCCAGTGTTCTGTTCTCGTAAACCGCCCCTTTGATCAGCTGTGATTTTAGCGGATCAAACAGCTCCGAGGACGTAACCACAAATCCCAGGGCACGCTGTGACCGACAGGGAGGTGGCCTCTCCAGCACCAGCTGGCACAGCCTCGGCCATCATAGCCGGGAAACAGCCCCCCACCCTGATCCAGCCCAGAGCCCCCAGCAGGCATCTCTGAATTGCCACAGTGGCCGGAGCTGATGGTTTGACTGGAGCAAAGCTCCGGGGACACGGCTCGATAGCGAGGGTCCTGCCCTGCCAGCGCCCCGGACCCCAGCGCCAGGGCCCTGCTGCCAGAGCCCAGGCACGTGGGGCTTTCCTGCACTGTCCCAGCCCGTGCCAGCTGCTCCATGGCTGCTTCCTTTTGCCCAGCCCCTTCCCTGTTTGGGAACTGAAGCCCTTCATACCTGCTGTCTGGGGATATCCCCATCCCTGAGCAGTGGAGCAGCCTCTCAAAGGTATCCAACCCTACCCTAGATGGGGACACTGGATGAAAGCCAGCCATGAGCCTCAGCAAACTCATCCTCCTGGGCACACAGTGAAGGGCTTGGGTGGAAAAAATGAGATCCTCTAGAGGTCAGGCTGCACTATAACATTGCATGTTTGGAATGGGTTTTCCACATATACAAAAGTGAGAGGCAGGAGCTGAGCACATGGTTCCTCAGGAGGGACCCAAGTGGTTCCTACATCTGTTCTTCCAGTAAAATACTTGAACATACACAACCCGACTGTGGTCCTTATGTCTTAAAAACACATTGGTCTGAAAGCAGCTGCCCTACAAAACCAGCTTTCCAACTGCTTTGAGCCACAAATTTACAATGCCATGTTGAGTCTCTGCTGGCTGATAAGGGGGTGAGGACG
>NW_008585198.1:0-2070 GCF_000691845.1 Merops nubicus | reverse complement strand
AGCACTAATGGGCCCTTTTCTCTACTAGGTCAGCTCTTCACACACACATTTTCAGGGGTCCAAGAAAGCCCAGAAAATCTGTGGGATTATCACAACCTGAGCTTTCATGACTGATGTGCACAGAAAAGTGTGCATGAGACAGTCAGGTCTCTTGTGCCCCCAAAAAAGGGAACAGAGGGGCTCTTGGTGGATTGGACAAGACAGGGAAGCATGGTGGATAGTGCACAGTTCCCCTCCAAAGTTCCTTGGTTCACAGCTCCTTCAAAGGAACACCAGCCTGCACGATCTGCTCAGCTCACATGTCCCTTCTCAGCTACCCTTTGCCAGCTCTCAGGCTGATGAATGCCTATGGCTACCAGCTCATGGCTAGCAAGCTAATCTGGCTGGGTTTGGTACTTTTCTTAAATCCCAGCTGCTGGAGTTAGGGGAGCTTTGGTTTTAATTGTAATTTTTTTTTTTTTTTTTTAAAAAACAGGGTTTTTTTAGCCCTTGGGGAAGAAAAAAAAAAAAAAAAAAAACAAAAAACAAAAAACCCAAACACCTCTCTGGCTCCAAAAAGCAGCGGGCAGATAAGAACGACACCCAAAATGTTAATTTTTGTCAAATTTCTCCATTTCTGGTCATTCACAGCAACCACACAGAGCAGGGACAGGTTGAACCCCCACTGGTAGATGCTTCGGTTGGGCAGGGATACAGACCACTGCCCTTGGATAAACTCTACACAAGATAAAGGCACATGATGTAGAGCCAAAGATGGTACTGGGACCAGGCGAGTGGGAGCCAGAGGACAAGACTGATCCATCAGGGGACTTGCCATGGAGAAGGGTGGCTGCAGATGTTGGGCAGGGAAGCTGTGTGCCCCAGGGCTGCCCACTGCCACCAGCCAGGGACGAGCCCTAGCAGGCCCTTTGCCTCCCAACGTGGGCCAGCCTCAAGCACATTTCCACACAGCTGGAGGGAAACCCCAGCTGCAGTCCTGAAAAATAACAAATAATAAAAGTGGCTGTGAGCAGCAGCAGGGCTGGCAGGAAACATTCCCAGTAGCAGCTGCTTCCTGAGTGCGACATTTATTTGATCCCCTGGCACCATCTGGGCCATGCCCCACTCTTTGTTTTCATTAAGAGTTTAGAAAAACAATTCAGCTTTGACTAATTGCTCTTAAAGGTCCCAGGTTCACCCCTTCTCCTCCCCCCACATTTCCTCTCCCAACCCCTCACCCTTGATCCGTGCCCTCCATCCCTTCCAGCCAGCCTCTCCCCTTCCACCCATGCCCATGTAACACACGTTGTTGCCACGTTTCCAGAGGTACTTGGTGTCCCCCAGTGCCAGGCAGGACACATTGTCATGTGCTGCCCCCCATGAGCATCCTCCTCTGCCTGCACAGGCACCACTGGCACCAACACAGCCACACGTGCAACAGGGTGCCAGGCGAGCCCTGAAATGTCCTGCTGCTGCTGGGTTAGAGCCACACGCCCCTTGGTCAGCGAGGAAGACGAGGCAGGTCAACAGCACCACACAGGTCCACCATGCTGTGTGTGGGCACCCCCCAAATCCTGTGTGGGAGCTCCCCATGCCCTGCCCAGAGCCCTCGCAGTCCTCTTTCCACCTCCGACGTGAGCGTAGTGACCTGGGGGAAACAGCCCTGCGATGGAGCCTGCTTTGGTCAACGTGTATTTTCCACCCTGGAATAATCAGAGACAAAAAAATCAAGCCTTGATGTGAGCTCCTTGCCGTGCCAGGAGGGGGTTTGTTATTTTACAGGACTTGCGTGTTCCCCCCTCACCCCGTGTCCTCACCTGATGGCTTTAGCAGGATTCGCAGGGAGGACAAGGAACCAGAGGAATTCCGGCCCCCTAATTAGGCTTGCGGGGAGGAATTTGCTTTTGCAATATCCCTGCTGAGCTCACCTAACAAGCGTGGAGACCAGCCCCTGTCATTCCGTTAGCAGCTCCACGGCGAGCTCTCCCCCACGGCACGCACACTCGGCTCCCCCCTCCTCGCCCTTTGCGATCTTCTGCGAAAGCCCAAAGCACTTTTGCACCTTCCTACTCCCACTTTCCGGTCCTAAAA
>NW_008585197.1:0-311 GCF_000691845.1 Merops nubicus | reverse complement strand
CCAGGAGCCATTCCAGGCAGGGCTCTGAGATGTCCAAGGGGACACCTTGGCACCCAGAAGCCACCTCAGCATCTAAGGAACTTCCCAGCACCCAGAAGCCACCCAGCACCTAACTCCCAGCACCCAGGGGCCATCTCGGTACCCAGGGTCACCCCAACGTCCCAAAGCCATCCCAGACACGGCTCCAAGATACCCAGGAGGACACACTGGCACCCAGGAACCATCCCAGCACCCAGGAGCTGTCCCAGGCAGAGCTCTGAGATATCCAAGGGGATATCCCAGCACCCAGGAGCTACCCTGGCATCCAGGGG
>NW_008585196.1:1779-7080 GCF_000691845.1 Merops nubicus | reverse complement strand
GGTGCCAGGTGTGGCCGGGAGCTGAGTGCCACCACTTTACATGTCCATAGGTGCCCACCTGGGCTGGGAGCTGAGGGATGGAATCTCACCAGAGCTTCCCCCTCCCTTTAGGATGCTAATTTCTGCCTTTCGGGTGCTAATTTCCCTTATCTGGAGGCATGCAAATACTCGGAGGTATTTGCAGGGACATCTGAGTGCCCTGGCCACCCTGCCCTGGCACCCTGCTCCGAGGTGCAGGGAAGTTTGGGTGCCCTGCCCTGGGGTGCGGGTGCTGGGTCCCCCCTGCTGCTAGCAAAGCCCCAAATCCCCGTCCCTTGGCACGGCGGGGGCAGGGTCTCACTGCGGACTGGGTCCTTCCGAGGGGCCTCCTGGTCCTGGGGATCCTCTGCTTGCAGGGATGAGAACATTCAGGTGGGAGGAAACGCTGCTGCTGCTGCTGCCTGTGGCTCCCCAAAATTTGCTACAGCTTGCAAGCCATGCAGGGCTGGAAGCGTGGGGTCACCTCACCCCACACTTGCACCTGGGCAAAGGGTCGGTGCACCCCGATGCCCAGCAATGGTTCAGCCACCCTCTGCCAAGCACGGGCCTGCCAGGGGTTCCTCTGGGGCACACCTTTGGGCGCTGGGTCTGTGCTGGGACCAGCTGCCATCTCCACATCAGGACAGCTTGAGCCGGTCCCAGCTGCCAGACACTGTGACGGGGAGTTTCCAGATGGGTGGTGTGGGTGCACCCAGAGCTCCTGGAGGTGAAGCACCTGCACCCTCGGGTCAGTTCAGAGCCCTGCAGCTCTTCTGTCACCTTGGAAGCAGCCACCCCCTTCTTCCCAACAGGAGATCTTTAAGTAGGTTTCAGCCTGTAGCTCACTCTGTGCCATCAGGGCTCTCCAGCCCCCACCTCAGCAGCGGGTGACCCCAAGGGAAGCGCACCCAGCAGCACCACAGCACCCACACCTCCCCTCACACCCCGCTGCCAGGTGGGGCCAAGGGATGGCCATGCCAAGCTGGTTTCCATTTGAGGGCTGGAAGAGCAGCAGTGAGCTCGCATCTGCCAGGGCTGAGCATCCCCATGGGGCAGCAGTGTCCCAGGGAGGTGCCCACAGCCCCCTCGGGCATCGGCGAGCCCTGGCTCTGCGGCACAGCCCAACCTGCAGCCCGGTGCAGTGGGACCAGGTGCCTTCTGGAAGGAAAACCAGCCTTTCCCCATCAAACTGGGAGTGGAAGTTGTGCCCCACTGCCCTGCGATGCGGGCATGGAGCTGGTAACACCCCCACGTGGCTTCTCCCTTTCTCAGCCAAAAAGAGGTAAACAGGGCTCGTGGCAGGGTGCTTTTGCCATCTGTCTCTTCTGGATGTTGTTCCCCAGTTTATTAATCTCATCTTCCTTTTATCCTGATGGAGAGGATGTGGGTCACGACCACGCCGGGGAGCCTGGGGGGCCGCCTGCCTCAGAGCTGGGCTTTGGCACCAGCCTGTGGTGCCCCTGCTTTGGTGCCATCACACCCACTCCTGCACTGGGCTGTGGCTCTGGCACTGGTGAGGCCACCCGGGTTTGGTTGGCACCTGCAAAGTCATCGAATCATCAGATCATCAAATCAGGAAGGTTGGAAAAGAACTCTAGGATCATCAAGTCCAACCATCAACCCAACACTACCATGACCACTAAACCATGTCCCCAAGTGCCACATCCACAGGTTTTTTGAACCCCTCCAGGGCTGGGGCCTCCAGCACCTCCCTGGGCAGCCTGGGCCAACCCCTCACCACTCTGCCAGGAAAGAAATTCTTCCAAATATCCAACTGAAACCTCCCCTGGTGCAACTTCAGCCCATTGCCTCTCATCCTATCACTGGTTACTTAGGAGAAGGGACCAACACCCATCCAACCTCCTGTCAGGGAGCTCTAGAGTGCAATAAGTTCTCCCCTCAGCCTCCTTTTCTCCAGGCTTAACAACCCCAGTTCCCTCAGCCACTCCTCACAATCATGTTCCCCAGACCCCTCACCAGCTTCCTTGCCCTTCTCTGGACCTGCTCCAGCCCCTCAAGGTCTTTCTTCTACTGTGGTGCCCAAAACTGACCCTCGTACTCCAGCTGTGAGGTCCTTTGGGACCCTGCTCCCTCTGCCTCAGTGACGCACGGAGACAGCCAATATTTGGTCTGAAAACCAGCATCACAGTTGGGGTCTCAGCCTGCAGACGTCATGCTCTGGCTCCATCACCCCGACAGCACGGTGGGGAGGATGCACCATGCCTGATACACGTCCTGGAGCTGCCGTGGGCCAGAGCAGGAGATTTCCTGGTGAGGAATCCTGGGCGTTATTGACCACCTGCATTTCTTGACAGGTCGCTGCCTTCAGCCGAGCCAAGGAGCCATTTGTTGGAGGTGGGTGTGCAGTCCTTGGCTGGGACGTCCCCCTGCTCCTGTCCTGGGTTCCTTCCTCATCCAGAAACACCCTCAAGTCCAGATCCAAACCTGGCAGCTCTTCTCTTTGTGTCCTTTCCCCCCTTAAATGTCCATATGTGCAGAAAGCTACATAACTAGGAACGCTTTTCTAAAGAAAACACTAAAATCATCAAGTCAGCAGTGCTTAAACTGCTCTGACTGCCTCTTAAATAATCAATTCATATTTAATTAGCTTACCACAAAAATTCCATTAAATTTAAATAAATAGACATAGCAGGAGTTCTCCGAGGCACAGCAGGCTCCGTTTAAAGAATTCTCTTTGAGTTCGTTAGGTTGGCCTTTAATGGGTTTGTCATCGAAGTCCTTGTGTGGCCCAAGCAGGCTCCTGGGCTGCTACCAGAGAGTCGTGGAAGCTACAAGAGTTCCCTGGATGGACCCAGCCTGTGCCCAGCCAGCTGGCTGCAGCTCTCCAGCACCAACGTCTCCTGGCAGGTAGTCGTGGAGCAGGTCATTTCTGAAACACCTGCCCTAACCAGATCCCTTTTCTCACTGATTTCTCCTGAGTTTTCCATCCAGGTGAAGAGAGGGAAGCAAGCAAGAGCAGTGGTTTGTTTTCTGATGTGGTTCAGTGAGCTGAACTGGCTCCCAAGAGAAGGGAGCAGCCCTCCAAGACATGGGAGCCGTGCTGCTGCCTTTGTCAGCTCTGAAATTGGGCTTTTTGGGGTCTTCTCTCCCTGCTTGCCCCCGTGCTCACCCGCAGCTTGGCTCTGTGCTGCAGCAGGACCCATGAGATGCTGGTGGGGCTCCGTGGGCAGATGATTTTTCAGGGGCATGAGGCAGAGCCCTGCAGTGTCACCTGCTCCAGAGTCACCAGACTGGCTTCGATATCAGCCACTGTTGGATTTCGCTGGTGTGGAGGTTTGTGGGGGGAGAGGTGCCTGTCTCCTGCCTTTAAGGAAGAAATTATTTAGGCTGAGAGTGGTGATCCCCTGGCCCAGGTTGCCCCGAGAGGTGGTCACTGCCCCATCCCTGGAACCATCCCAGGTGAGGTTGGACCAAGCTCTGAGCACCCTGCTCTGGTTGGGGATGTCCCTGCTCCCTGCAGGGAGGTTGGACTGGGTGACCTTGAAAGTTCCCTTTTCAACCAAACCCCTCTATGAGTCTATGACTGCTTGGGCTTGCTGGCCCTGCTGCATCTCCCAGCTCCGAGCTGGTACAACTCAGAGCTGAATTTTGGTTTTTACCAGCAGCAGGTAAACCAGGTTCTGCTGAGGGAGGGACAGGGAAGCACCGTGCAGCTCCGTGCGGGCGGCTGCGGTTCTGGGTGCTGCAGGAGGGAGGTTTCCTCAGCAGGTCCCAGGTACAGCATGTGGCTGGTGCCCAGCCCTGCAGAGGCACGTGGGCAGCCAGCCAGCAGCCCCTCCTGCCCCACGGCCCCTGCATCCCCCCCATGCAGCAGCCCAGACCCCATCCAGGGACCCTCCAGGGGCAGGCAGTGAGCGGAGCGGGGTGTTGGCTCCTGTGGGCGTGGGGGCTGCAGGGAGGGAGTTAACACACCAGGGATGTCTTGCACAAGCAGTGATCCGAGCACGCCCTGCACAAGCCACGTGTGAAGGTGCCTCCCAAGCTCACTCCCACGCTGGCATGGTTCCCATGGGGAGTGTGGGATGGGCTCCCTCCAGCGACAGCCACGCTTGGCACATCCATCCTCAGGGCAAATCCTCGCCCATGGCGTGGGGAGCAGGATGGGCAGGATGGGTGCAGGGGCTCGAGGGGCACTTCGGCTCCCCTGGAAAGTTGCCCCTTTGACGATGTCTCGTCTTGAGTATTGACCCAGTTTGGTTGACAATAACAAGTTAGATCACGAGGCGGGTTAATGTGGGCAAGTCTGTTCCCATCAGGTGAAATATTCCAGCCGGAGCCCTGTGCCTTTGCCCCCCTAAGGGCTGGTGGTCCATAGCCCCGAGGGATGGGGGCAGTTCCCTGGTCTGACATCCCAGCTCTGCAGAAGCCTCCCCTCGTTCTGTGTGCCCACATCTTTCCATGTATTCCTAACCCAGGCTCCCCTAGGACAGGGTTGCTGGTGCCCTTCGTGGTGCATGGTTTTTCCTCCTCTCCCCCCGAAGCCTGGAGCACGGCCAAGCTCTGTTCACTGTTTTTGTGGTAGGACCAATAAAACTCGGGCTCTGCAAATGGCTCCCGTTGCACAGCTCGTTTCACGGAGCAGTTAAGCTGTTTAACCCCAGCTGGAACTGCACATCTCAGGCCCCCGTTAGCCTTTCGATGGCCCCATGAAATAAGGCAGGACCTCTGAGCACACGAACACAAACCCAGCCCCTCAGAGCTTCCCTTCCCCTCCTGGCAAAACGGCCCACGTGCAATTTTCCAAGCCCCATTTTAATTTCCTGGGGTCACTCCTGCGTCGTGCCGGGAAGTTCCCTTCCACATGATGGAGCAGCATCTGTCCTTTCCATCTGTCCCAGCAGCTCCCTGGGCCAAATCTCTCCAGGGATGCTCCAGATGCAGTTGCAGCAGTTGCCGCAACAACAAAATAACGCAACAGTTTTTTTCCTCAGGATGCAGAGGTGGCCAGTGGAGGGGGTGGGCAAGAGGTGCCTTGGCCACAGCAGTGCCAGCAAAGGTCTGGGCAGGATAGAGCCCTTTTTGGAGAGGAGTGTTCCCAGTCTGGTCCTGGAGATTGGTCTGTTTGACTGGAGCCACGGGGCACCCACTGCCTGTCACCACGGGTGCTGTGCTGCCTCAGGGCTTCTTGACACGGGGTGCAGAGGGTTGCACGGCCAGCCAGGAGGTCCCCCATCAGGAACCAGTATGGGCTGGGGGAAGCACTGGGGCTGCTGGGACACGGCCCCTTCCCAGCTCTGCCTCCACACAGCGAACGCTGGGCAC
>NW_008585196.1:0-1747 GCF_000691845.1 Merops nubicus | reverse complement strand
TCCCGCCCTTCCCTGTCCCCCACAAGCCACCCCCATGTCCCAGCTGTCCCCTCAGTCCCCATCTCCTCGGGCTGCAGTGACCCCTCCAAGCTTTCCCCTTCCCCTGCTGTAGGGCAGATCCACGCTCCCAGGATTAAGGGCTCTGCCCCACAGCCCAGGGATCCTGCTCCCACTGGGGATCGTGGCCAGGCTGGGCTGGGTGCCAGGAGGAAGGAACCTTCCCCTGACCCCATCAGCCTCCTCTGGGCTCTGTGCCTCTGCGCTGGGCAGCCCAAGGACGGTGCCTCTGAACCAGAGCTGTGCCAGGCTCTGGCCTGTGGCTGCCCCCAGCCGGGAGGATTTGCCCGGTGCCCGTGAGTCGCCACACGGCAGCACCCGGGGCTGGCAGGAGCAGGGCTGCAGCCAGGTGTGAGGCCAAGACTGGCCCCGAGGCTGCTGCCCAGCCTGGGTGGCACCCACTGGGTGAGCAGTGGCACAGCCACGGGTCCTGGGAAAGCCCAAACCCAGGTGGGATGGCATCTCCTGGGTGCGTCCGCCTGTTCACACCCGCTCACGTGGTTGTTGCTGGAAATTAGAGAATCCTAGATTCATTGAGGTTGGAGGTTGGAAAAGACCTTTAAGATCAAGTCCAACTGTCAACCCAACACTACCATGACCACTAAAACATGTCCTCAGGTACCAGATCCACCCGTTTTTTGCACCTCTCCAGGGATGGTGACTCCAGCAGCTCCCTGGGCCAATGCCTCACCAACAAAAAACAAACAAACAAACAAAAAAACCCAAAAAGACAGAAAATCCAGCTCTGCAGGAGTGTTGGCACAGTCATTGTGGGCTGAGGCTGAGTGGACATCACCGAGCTGGACTGGGGTCTCCTCGTGGGCTGCTGACCTGCTGAGTCCCCCAGCACAGCCTGGAGCCTGGGAAGCCCAGCCCAGCTCCCTCCTGCCCTGCCCTGGGAGGTGTCTGTCAGAGCTCTGCCTTGCCATGGAAAAACATCCACAATCTCATCCTCCTAGGCTCTGCTGGAGCTTGAATCTCCCGGTGTCACAGTCCAGAGGTGCATCAGCAAACCTCACGCTGCGGGATTGCTCCTGGGGCTGTGGGATCCCTGCAGGGACCCTCTGCCCTGCCCCAGCCCCTGGCACAGCCATGACCCCACGTGGGGACAGAGAAGCCAAACCAGGTCCATGGGGTGGGCTGGGAGGAAGGTCCCACAGCCACCTCCCACCTCGGTCACCTTTCTTTGACCCAGCTCTTGTGGTTTGGAAGCTCGGAGCTGGCTCAAGCAGCTGGGCACCTTTTGCCCGGGATGCCTGGCACCCTCTGCCCTCCCTGCCCATGCTGCAGGAGGTGCCTCAGGTTTGGGTGATGGATGCCCCACATTTGGGTGGTGGATGCCCCACGTTTGGGTGATGGAAGCCCCACATTAGTGTGATGGATGCCCCACATTCGGGTGGTGGATGCCCCACGTTTGGGTGATGGATGCCCCACATTCGGGTGACAGCACACTGCTCAGCCCCAGCACTGAGCTTCCCACAGGGCCCACTGAGCTCTCGGGCTCTGTCCACTCCAGCCTGGCATCCTTTGCAGCCCATTTTGAGCGGGGAACCAGACACAGCATTTTCCAGCATGAGGCCTCAGGGTTTAATCCTCGGGCTCCCCCCACTCCAGGACAGCACCATCCCCCCTGCACCCAGCTCTGCACCCCGTCTCAGAGGGGACCGTGGGGGGGACAAGGGCACGGGGA
>NW_008585195.1:21157-56968 GCF_000691845.1 Merops nubicus | reverse complement strand
TCTTTTTCTTTTTCTTTTCTTTCTCTTTTTCTTTTCCTTTCTCTTTTTCTGCCTTCCTTTCCTTTTTCCTTTCCTTTCCTTTCCTTTCCTTTTTCCTTTCCTTTCCTTTCCTTTCCTTTCAGCTTCCTTTCCTTTTCTTTTCCTTTCCCTTCCTTCCTTTTCTCTCTTCCTTTTTTTCCTTTTCTTAATTTTCTTTCTTTTTCTTCCTTTTCTTCCTTTTCTTCCTTTTCTTCCTTCTTTTTCTTCCATTTGTTCCTTCATTTTTCTTCCCTTTCTTTTCCCCCTCCTTCTTTCTCTGTCTCTCTCTTTCTCCCTCTTGCCTTGTCTCTTACTTGGGACCACCAGTCACCACTGAATTTGGGCCCAACTTTCCGGTGCTGTGGTGGCCGAGCTCCGCGGTACCTCCCAGCTGTTCCCGGCCACACCAGCCTGGCTGCGGTGCAGAAAAAGGACACAAAGGAAAAGGACGGTCCGAAAAGCGAGCTCGTTATTAATGCAGCCCTGCTTGTAAATGAAAAATGTAACCCTTGTTAATTAACACTGTTTACATGGGGTACAAGAAACTTAAGAAATGTTTCCACAAAGGGGAAGGAACTGTTTACAAAACTCTTTCAAAAGTGTGACATATTGCTGCAGTTCCAGCACTAAAAAGCCAAACACACTTACACGCCTTTGAAGTTGCCTGGCTGAGGCAACATTATTTGACTCAGAATCCTATATTGCTTGTGGGTATAACTAATGGCTTTTACCTAGTTAGTGGGCTGGGAGGGGCGAGGGCCTGGGCGCTGTGGCCATTGGGTCCCTCTGGAGAGCTGGGGCTGGCTCCCTGCCAGCTCTGTACAATGTCAACATTGAATATTTGAATTCCCAGACTCTATTTAACAACTTTCTAAATAAATAAACTCATTGTGTGTCTGTGTTTAAAATTATTTCACCTCTTTCATGAAAGCTACAGCACCTTATTACACTGGCCTCTCAGGCTACTTTCCCCTCTTTTCTTTGCAAACAAACACAAGCGGGGCTGAGCACATTTATTTATTTATTTTGGTTTTTTTTCTGCCTCATATCTCTCCCTCTCTCCTTTTCTCACTTTCTGTCTGTCTTCTTGTGAAAAATGAGTGGAAGCTGCTCAGACATCCCACGACATCCTTGGTGGGACAGTTCTGTGCACCCTGCTATCTAATCACAGCAAATCCCAAAGCCAGGTTCACCAAGCTGGTTAAATATTAATCATTTCTAAAAGGAGGCCCATGTGAGTGCCATTGCTGTGGCGGTGCCCTGGACGTACTCAATCATTTTGGCTGCTGTACCATAGGCGGGCTCCAGGGACAGCTTTCATTGTTGTTGCCATAAATGGCTATTAGTGTTCATATTCACCTATTCACCTAGTTATTTAAGTGCACAGAAGTGTGTACATGTCTGTGCTTACTGTATATGAGTCCACATGTGTGTGTTTGTAATGTACCTTTCTGTTTATGCCATGGAGATATATATATTTATCTGTGTGTACATGTAGATATAAAATATCTATGCATGTACAGAGAGAAACACAGGTAAATAAATTAGATATCTGCAATTGCAGCTGATGTATGTACTGGTTTAGAGGGGAGTTGTGATACGTGTAGGCTCCTGAGGTTCTTGCAGCCTGTGCCCCTACAGCTGTACTTCCACACAGGCTCGGAAATGTTGTGGATGATATAGGGAACACAGGCAGAGTTCAAGTACAGGATATATATATGTTGTTTCCTGGGATGCCTCCCAAATGCCCTACTTGTGTGCTTCCATGGTGGGAGTGTCGACTGTAGAGACGGTATTTCTGGCTGTCCCGGGGAGCACAGCTCCCTGTTAATGCTGTCTGAGCTGCTGCAGAGGGAAGTGGGGTGAATGTTCTGGCAGGACAGGTACACGGTGTAGGAGGCTGAAGGAAAGCGTCGGTGGTTGCTCCAGCCCAGGGTGGGTGAGGAAGGGGCAGCGAGGAACCAGACAGAGTTTTACCAATCTCAGCTAGTGAAGCCTTGTCCACAGGAGTTGCCTTGCTTTGCAGTAAACCACTTTCTAAACAGATGTGCTTTAACTTTGGAAAGGCTTTTTCAGACACTCAGTTTTCTGACCAAGAATTCGTGATATTTGTTTGTTTAAAATTTAACTAGGTTTGCTGTCATTTTTGGAGCAATGCATCGCTCTTTTGCTGTAATTTAATACAATCAGTTTTACACCGTTTCAGTTTAGTTAGGCAAGGAGTGGCTTATGAAGAGCAGAAAGAAGTTTAATCCCACATGGTTTTGACACTAGCAGACACAAGTGTCACATTATCCAGTAGACAGAGATATAACTGGACAGATGCAGATTAGAAATACAGTTTATATTTCAAGCAGTGAAGGTATTTAACCAGTAAAACAACTTACTGAGAGATGAGTGAATTTCAACACCAGTGGAATTCCATTGTCTTAATTAAGCTTGGCTGTTTGTCTAAAAAGATATGAGCTAATCCAAACAGGAATTAATTTAGGGAATTCCTGTAGCCTGTGTTATACAGGGGGACACACCAGACCACTCTTCATGGTTTAATAATCTATGCACATAGTTAATGCAGTGCCCTTTCATATGGAAACATAAGCTCAAGGCTGGGATCACAGGAATGCACTTAAAAACTAAATGGCCATTAAAAAACTGGGTTCAACTCAGACAACGCAGAACCAACATCTAGCTCAAGGTCTTTTCCATCCTTTGCAGTGCTTACCTGTGCTGCAGGCTTTGGGGCTCAGGGCTGCATGGGGCTTGGGGCTGCCCTGTCCCTGCATTTAAGGGTAAGGGTGAAGATGGGTGTTATAAAAATGGGATGGAGGAATAGTGTGTAGACATTGAGGTCAGGATACAGGGATGGGGGCTTGGGGTCACAGGGGTTCGATTACTGCTCTGTGATGGCTTTCCAGTGGGGTTTTGCCATGGTAGTGTGCAGCTGGATACTGGTGCAGTTCTTAACACCCAGATCAGGAACCAGGCAAGACCGGTCTAGATCGTGATAGGGACCAATAAGCACCAGAAAACACTTCCAGGCCCCTCTGCTGCAGGGGCTGACAGAGGGAGGTGTTTGCTGGCAGAAAAATTTAGCTACGAAACAGCAAGGTGAGGAAAGGGATGGAGACACTAAGGAGGAGCAGGTGGTGTTGTCACCAGGACTCTGTTTCTTTGCATTGCCATTAGAAATAAAAAACCTAAAATGCTCAGGGTATAAAGCAACCCTGTCTGATCACTCATTGACTTTCTGTTCCCTCCCTTTTGTTTGCATTTCCAGGCTACAGCAAGGCATTGCCTTTTCCAGGGCTGTTGGAAGAAAAGGCAGCCGTGGAGCTGTGTGGGGGGAGGGAAGCTAGACTGCAATGAATATTGTATTTGGTGCTAAATATGTAACAAAGAGAAAGAAATGTGAGCTAATCCAGCGATAGGAATTGGGGAAGTTAAATACAATTTGTTTTATTTCAGAGTTTAATATTGTGGTCTGTTTCAGTGAAGTATTATCTGTTAAACTAGGATATATGCAATGACATAAACCCCCTCTACCTTAAGGGAATGTCGAAGTTTGATCTACAAAATAAAGGAAATTCAAAGTTAAGGCTGAAATGTACCACATGGCCTCCAAGTCTCAGGAACAACAGGAGGCAAGGAAGTAGCTAAAGGTACAGGCTGTGCTTTCAAACGAGTCCGGCAGCTACCAAGCCACCAGCTCTCGTTGCAGATACGCAGCACGGTTCGAGCTGGGATTTGCACTGACTAGAGAGAGGCTGGCTAGACAAGATCTGTGATCATCTCGAGTCTTTTTGGAAATCTTGGCTGATTTGTGATGAACATGAGAGTTTTATGGTGGAAGGATTGCAGGTCTGGGCTTAATTTATGCAATAGAAACACTCCCTCCCCTTTGGCACCAACAACTTTTGTTTAGAAAATCTTATATTGGAGGTAAAATTTGGTTCAGAAAAGAGATATACCCAAGTTACAGCTTTACTCCTTTCCTGAAAAATTTGCTCATATGTCTGGATGGGTGCAGTACTTTTTAGCCCTGTTTAAACCCTAAACTAAATTTAAATTGCCTGTAAAATAATCTGCAGAATGGAAACTGCCACACAGACGTAGCCCTTGCTCCCTGACCCAAGCCCATATTCCATTGCAGAGCAGTGCGCTCCTCTGTTTCGTGATTAGAGTAAGTCAGAAACCAGAAGTGCAAGACTTCTGTGAATAGGTTATTTTTGGCAATTGCATCACCAATTATGTATAAAATTTCAAAAAAATATGAGTTATGCCAGTTTGATCTTTGAGAGGGCTACAGAAAATGAAAGCTTTGAGACTGTTGTAACATCATACTATTTTGTCTATTAGATATCATTAGATTACCAGAATGCTGAGACCTTCATATCAAACAATCTAACAAAAATTTCCCAGGTGGTTTAAATTAAAAAAATTAGCCATAAATATATTTTGTATAATGCAATTTATTATGGATGTTTATTGTGTGCAGTGGGAAAATGTTTGGTTTCGGATAATCTTACTGTATAACATGCACCCTACTGAAACTGTTTATACTGCGGCAGCCTGCGAGGGCCCCGCGCGAACTCGGAGAGCGGCCGGGCAGTGCGCTGCGAAAGCCACAGGAAGGCAGAGCCCTTCCCCTGTCAAGGCAAAGGAGCAACGGCAGCTGGTATGGGGCATGTGCAAGAAAGAAATTGTCAGAGGGGGAAGGGCTGAACGGTAGAGGAAACTGGAGGGTGGTTCGAGGCAACCTTGGTTAAGAGGGAAAGCAGGATTCAAGTGATTCCAGCCCCCAGCAGGTCCTGTTGTACTGGGACTGGGGGCTCACCTGTGTCCGAGGGATGTTTTGCCTTTTGCGTCCCATGCTTCACCAACCCTTCTCTCAATTCAGCTGGGTTTGGTGAGCGGGGCTTTGTACTTGCACCCACCCATGACCTTAGATTTGCCCTCCTGCAGTGGAGGGTGGGGACTAACCTGGCCCTAGGGAGCTGGGGGTGCCTGTGATGGACAGGGATGCTGTCCCACCCCTGTCAGGATGCTGCAACAGGGAGCTCATGGCTTCAGCAAAACATCTCCTGTTATTTTGCACAAAGTTCACACGCTGGCAAGGGTGAAATCATTCCTCAGTTTAAAAAGAACCCTCAAAAACCTTTCCCCCCTCCAAGCTCCTTCACACATGTATTAACACCAAACTGGCAAAGCCAATGGAAAAGGATTTTGTGTTTTGGCAGCAGAGTGGGTTCAGTGCTGGCCACGGGCCTTATCCCAAACCCACTGGAGCTGAAGGACTGCGTACCAGCTTCAGCAGGCTTTGGATGGGGTCTGGCCAGGAGGAATCTGCTTCCCTTCATCCTTGGGGGGATTTATCAGCAGCTTTTGCTCTGTGGTCAGCCCCAATATGCAATGTTGTAACAGATACCTGGATTTACATCAGTGTAAGTGAATTAAGTT
Organism: Merops nubicus; assembly: GCF_000691845.1. Taxonomy (NCBI): domain Eukaryota; kingdom Metazoa; phylum Chordata; class Aves; order Coraciiformes; family Meropidae; genus Merops; species Merops nubicus. Next base: position 51,493 of record NW_008585195.1, on the reverse strand, counting down.
GGCCCTATAATCTGGCCTCATTTGAGAGTCACTTTTGCCATTAGGATGAAATATGAACACCACCGACGGAGGAGCCGCAGTGACTTTGTATGCTTGTTTCCTGTCGAGCCCCATCCACTCCCTGTGCTCCCCGTCTCCCCCATGGGTCTAGGGTGACAGGGGGCTTCGGTGGGTACTTGGGAGCTGTGGGAGGGGTCCAGCATCCCTGGCTTGCGCTGCGGGGCTCTGCATCCCAAGGACTGTGGTTTTCCAACAAGCCTCAGTTTGTACCTTCTTGATTTGGACCTTTGCTGCCTCTAGTAAATGCTCTGTTTAATGCCACCCGATTTCCTCTCAGACTAGCATAAGGTATGTGACAGACAAACACTGGCTGCTGGAAAAAAATCACCCCAAATTTGTCTAAAACATGTCTTGAGTCACCAGTGGTGCTTATATTTTTGATCTAAAAACCATTTAACATTTCCAGAGTTTGACAGAAATGATTAACCTTTCCCTCTTGAAAACTCTTCACAATTTGAACTTCCTGTGGCATGTTTTATTTACCTGTACCTTGGTGAGGAATTAAGCGATGCTTTTTGTGAGGTATAATTTTTCCTGTTCTCTTTCTGGCTCCATATAAAGGGAGAAAAGGAAACACGTTATTTGAAAGAATTTTGAAGTGATGTTTCTATTTTACTTTTTTTAGGCTCTTGATGTATTTTTGGCTGCAGGGACTGGCATGGAGTATTGGTCTAAGAATACACAACATTGAAAAACAAAGAGATATTGGCTGTATTTGAGTTAACAGTACTGCTTTATAGTTTTGCTGTTTGGCTGTGACTGTATCATGATAATGATAATTCATAGCAATAATGAAGAGTTGTTAACTGTAAAAGGTAAAAAGGGTTATATGTTTGTCCTGGTTCTTTCAGTTCATACAGTAAGCAGTATCTTGGTAGTCACTGGCTGCCTTTGTAAGTGTCAAGCATTTGTGCTCTGCCTGAATATAAAATTACCACCTGGGAGTCTGTGGTACACAGTGCAATGGAAGGTACCAAGTAAAGCCAAGGTATCAGAGAAATTAAGAAATGATGCACTAGGACACTCCCGACAATGCAGGTCAGAGAGATCTGGGGGGATAAAACTATGCAGTGTCTTTAGGATCAGTGACCAGGCTCAGAATGAGAGAAAAGGTGAAATTATCTGTACTGAACCAATGCCCTGGGTGAAAACCAAACCAAGACAGAGCCAGAAGGGGTGGCACTGAGCAAGGCCCAGGACGGGATGTGTCAAAGCTTCCCAGCTGGTGCTTTCACTGTGCACCATGCTGAAGGATCAGCTGTGGACTAAACCCAGGGCACTTATTTCCAACCTGACATTATTATTTATTATGACTTGAATTAAAGCAGTGACCGCAGAACACAGCCAGGACTGGATGCTTGTTGTGCTGAGTGCTGTGCAAACATGGGCAGCCTGTGCGGAGCTTAGGCCCTAAGAAATGCAGATCAAACTTCGGGCCTGCTGCCCTACGTATGCAATTACAGCATCGTTGGAGGCAGTAATAAAACCCTGAGGAGAAATGGATGCTTTGAGGAAAAATCCATGGAGTCGGGACTGTGGAGTGCTAGGCTTTCTAGCTGGCACACGGGTGGATGTGCTTCAGCTTTAATCCCATCAGTTCCTCCCTCTGCCAGCAAATGGCTGCATTTTAGACAACCCTGTTATTTTTGGCTGCATCCATAACCTTGGGTGATCAAGTAGCATTAAGCTATGAGAATCCTTGCAGCATCACCCACTTGCTTTCAAAGAAAATAGCTCTGAGATTTGCTGGGAAGGAAGAAGGCAATACCAGCAGATAATCCGGCCCTATAAAATCCTCACTTTGTGGTTCCAGCCCGTTTTCCATACGGGTGCTGCAAGAGTGGCCTGAGCAGCATGGATGGCAAGTGACAGCAATCAAAAAGTCCCTCAAGCCTATAAGGTTTATTAAGGTTCTTTTTAAGTCTGTGCGAATAAAAAGGGTCCATGCAACTTCTGAGTGAAGCTTCATAAGCTCCGTTTTATGTTCAGATAATTTGGAGCCAAACTGTCACGGAGTTCACATAGAGAAATACCCCATGGAGCATCACAAACTGCAAAGAAAATACATTGAGGAAGGAGAGGACTGATAATTTTATGGCTTTCCTTGAAGTTAGGCAGTAAACCAGGCTTTATTTAGCAGTTTCCTAACTTCTGATTGCAATTTTGTTACCAGTGTAATGGTTTTAGGTGTAGTATTTTGTAAATAGAGAGAAATGTCAGAAGCCAAGGCACTACAGCTTTGTGCACAGCACGCGGACCTGCTGCTGGAAGCAGTGCCATGCGTGCCTGCTTCCCAAAACGTTTCACTTCTGGATCAGCCTGCTGGGCAGGACACAGCAGCAGCACTCAGCTCTGCTGAGAAATGCTGTACGTTGAGCCCAGCACGGCTGGATAGCCCTTGGAGGGAATAACTAATTTAAAACCAACTCAATAGTTTGACTCTGGTCCAGGGATGGGCAACATATGCTTATTTTTGGAAAGTGAACATTTAAAATTCAAAATACTCTGAAAAGCTCTGATTTTTACAGAGGTGATCGTCACAATCTCAAGACCCATCTTCCAAAACCGAGGCTATTAAAATCACTTATCCCTTGGCCTTTTGGCCCAAATATGTGTGTGTAAATCTGTCTCCAGAATTCCTTCAATGGCATTTACAAGATAAAGCTCCACTATGTTTGCTCCTCACATGAATTGTTATTGTATACTCGGCACAGTTCATCTTTTAAAAATCCATTTTACAGTGCAGTAATTCACACCCACTTCTCTTTGGGAAGTCATTTATAAAAGGAAAATTAAATGTGGCTGGGCATTAGAGGGAGTACTGCTGATACATGCAACAACTCAAAATGTTGAGGGAAGTGATCATGGGTGTGGGAGAAGATGCCATCTTGACCTTGGCGATTTGTTTATTAGACACTAAATCACAGACATTTCTTCTTCCAGTTTTAACTGGTCTGAGGACTCAGATATAACCTTAAAAGACCCTTCTGGGATTTTAAACAGAATTTGGACCTCATCGGTGCTCAGAACTATTTATGTAGCTTGAATGAGAAAAGGGAATGCAGAGACCACTGTGGGAAAGGGAAAAAAAAGAAGCAGCAACTAGAGGAAAAAAGAAGTATTCTTTCCAATGGCTGTATTTCCTTCTTAAAAGGTTTCACTGAAAGGAAAAGGCTGTCTCCTGCTGTCAGCTGGAAATAAGATGGAGGTCAGCAGACAGTTGGCTGGGATGGTGAGGGGAGAGGACTGGGAGATGGGACATGCCTGATGGATTGCTGTCAGACCCTTGAGCAAAAGGAGGCAAACAAATCAGCTCCTGCTGGCACCTTTCTGCACAGGAATATTAAAGCAATTCAGGACATCTGATTTAAGAGATGATCGGTGTTTTTCAAATACTAAGCAGGCTCTGGATGTGCTGTTCTTCATGGTTTCCTCTTCCCAGTGCTAGACTAGGGTTTTATACACACACACATATATATATATACACACATATGCAGGAGCTCAGCAAGCTAACATGGCTAAATCATCTCCATGCGTCCTGACCTCCTGCTTAGTCTCCTGCTCCAGAGGCCCAGGGTGAACCAAGGTGCTGGGCTTACTCTCCAGGTCCACATGTTTCCTCCGGGTTCCAGCTCTGCAGAAATAGCTGTGCTCTGCGGGTGGGTGAAGATCCAGCTGAAGCTTGCGAGGGCTGGAGGGAGCAGTGTTGCTTTAGGCTCCCTGCCTGCGAAGTGACATATCAGAAGTAATAAGTGTGAGCCTGAGCTGATGTCTAACAGAATTGGAGAGTGGGCTGGAAGGCTGAACTTCTGCAAAAATGAAAGCAAGGAATTTAACAGCAGTAAAAAAGAGGTTAAGGAAAGAACAAAAAGGAAAGGAAATAAAAGCGATATGAATGGCTAGAAAAACAACTATGTCCAAATATTAACCTCTGCTGCTGTATTTTGACACTGGATGAGTTAATAAAAGTACTTGGCAAAACCACATTAAGTTTGAAGAAGCAACTTAATTTCTGAAATTATCTGGATCATCTCCATGCAGAAAATATTTTAGCAAAAGATATTTTCTGTGTATTCAAATCTGCCAATAGCTTGAAGACATATTTTGCAAGAGGCTAGCAAGAGAAAGGCTGTTTTACTGGTGGGGTTTTCAGCCAAACTCTCTCGCGCTTGGAGTTTCTTACCCCTTTCTTCTCCAAGATACCTTTGCCCTGACCATCAGAGGAGCAGAGGCAGACAGCCCTTTCCCCAGCCCATCAGATGTGGCCTGCCCAGCCATACCTCCTGTCAGCCGCGGGAACCACACAGATAGTGCTGGCTCGGAGGCGTCTTTTCCCCTTACCATGCTAAAGTAACAGCCCCAAAGCACACGGAGCTAAACCGGTGTAAAACTGGAGTGAGAGCAGAACCTGCTTTGGCAGGGGACGGACTCGATGTGGCTCTGCTGGCTCTTCACCCTGGGGTCCACCCAGGTTGGGGAGAAAGCAGGTATAGGGCAATCTTCACTTTGTCGAGGTCTTCTGTAGCTTCTAACACTCAGAAATGGAAAATATTTACAGTTCTTTAAAATAAATATTTTTCTCTCCCTTTTGGATTTCTGGATGTTCTTGGGGATTGCGTTCTTCCATCAGCATCATTTGTTTCAGAGCATAGGATCATGAGACAGCCTGAGCTTTAATTTCTGGGAATTTCTTTATAGGCTTGTTTTTATGGCTATATAACAACATTATTTTATCTGTCCATCTCTCATTCCACTTCCTGATATACAGAATTATCCAGAGTACCCATCAGTCACTCTTGTATTTTCTAGCCCTTGGTGCTTTTATCAGTTTTGAGGATATTTTTCCAGCATTACAGCTACACTGATCTTGGTGGCTCTTAAAAAAACCCAAATCTTTATAAAACTCTTTTGAGATGTGCAACTCTAGTCAAAGAGAAGAAACAGATTAGACCTGAATTATATCACTACTGGCTTCCTGAGTGTTTGGGTGAGGAAAAGCTGTTAACCAATTTGTGGGTTTTTTTTGAGGTTAAAAAAAAAAAAAAGCAGCAGTAGGGCAGAGCAGGACGTCTGCTTTTGTAAGTATGTGTACTGAGCTGGGACTGTGCACAGCTTGGTGTTGTCCTCTGCAGCCTTTCAAGTACCCACAATGGCCAGCTGCTTGCTTTCTGTGGTTGCCTTGTGACCTGAGATATGATGGGATGTAAAGGCGGTGGGAGAGACAGGAGTAGAGCTCGCTCAGTACAAAGTAAAAGGAGAGATTGTGAGGGTGCGTCCTGTCTCTCCAGAGCTTCACCTCCAACCATCTGGGCAGGGACCTGCTCAGCTGTGCCACATGATGGTGAAATTGGGCCCTCTGTTTTGGGCTTGTTTGCAAGATAATTGATGAATGTGAAGGCTGTCTCTGTGCTGGAGGGTGGACATATTTCTTTCTGCCAAATGTTTTGCTGTTCATCCTGTAGAATGCCACAGAAAGTGCTGCTGGTGTTTCACACCTTGCTCCAGGCAGGGTTGTGTGTTTGTGGAGCCATGATCTCAGATACTGGTGGTGGACTGGGGTTGGGGGATGATTTGCCTTTGGGGCTTTGGTGCAGTGTGAAGCTGCCTCAGTTTCCCCCAGTGCTGCCTGCAGTTAAAGCCGGGGTGTTTCTATCTCTGTGTAATTAAATGCTTTAACTGCAGTTTCAAACTGTCATCCTAGAACTGGTATCAACAAATGCTATTTATTCCTCCTGGAATTTGGCAGAGGCTACAAGAAATGATGTGTTGTTTTCTGAGGAAATGACTGATTTTTCTTCAAAATTTCACTTATTTAGCATTGCATCTACTGGCACTGATTTTTTTCAGTGTTGGTTATGATAATCCCAAAGCAATAGGAGGAAGACTTTTTTTCTTCCCTGTGTGTTTTTCAGATGATGTCAGAGATTAGCTCAGGGGAAAGACAAGCCACCATTTTCTCAGCGCAGTCTCCCTGTCCATACCTAAAATGTTATGGTGTGGGATGCTATGTCTTGTTTTGCTTTTTGCTGTGGCCCCAAGTGCCAGCACCTCTGTTGTTTCTTCTTCCAGCTCCATGATTCTGACCCATGATGCTTCCCTCAATGTATGAAACACATATAAAAAAGGGAAAAAAAATGAATTAATTTCTGGCTGCAGGTTTGGATCGCCAGCAGCAGAAGCTAGTGTGCCTCTTTAGTTTTGTGCTGCCCTGGTCAGCAGTGTGTAAGAAGGGAGATGGCTTTGAGGAGGCTCAGAGATTGTCTCTTGAAGGTTTGCAGTGTGCTGTGCATGGGGAGAGCTTTGCCTGTTGTTTGCAGCAGCAGAGGTGATTGTGTAGCACCGTCTTGGTCTGGGTTAATAGGCAAGAAGAGATGTACTAATGCTGTGTGTCTGATAAAACCAGCAGAGACAGGCTGCGCTGACCCACAAAGGCTTTGCTGACCACGGTGGGGGTGAGGTGTGCATTGGAGACAGCGCTGCTATTGAGGAGCATCCTCTGGAGAGGGCAGAAACTGCTGAAAGGGCTCTCCAGCTTCTTTTGCTGCCCTCCGTGCTGTGCTGGGCCGGGGGGGTTTCCCACGTTGGTGCCGGTGTCGCCCACATTCACGGGGACCGCAGGCTTTGCAGAGCAGCAGCCGCCTCTGGTCAGAGCCATACCAGGAGCAGGAACCTGCTGATCCACGTAGAGCGTGCTGCAGCCGCGGAGCGGTAGGCGATAGCTTCTGTTCCTGGTGAGCTGGAGATGACTTTCTTTTTCCTGTGCACGTGTGGAAGGGACTCGCGAGTCTAATGCTGCAGGTGACCAAACAGGAGATGTCAGAGGCTGGTGTACACACGTGGGTGAAAGCTGTGTTGCTTTGGGTTCTAGCACCTCTTAGCTGGCTTGTCCATAGCTGGGGGCTCAGCATGTGGTGTCCATTTGCTGGACTGGTGAAGTCTGTGGAAAAATCTCGAAATTAATTTCTGACCAGGCTGAGGCATCATTTGCCATTTAAAATTGTAAATCTGTGTTTATCCAACGTTAACAGATGTCACGTAAATGAGTTCCTGTGCTCTCTCCTGGTTTGCTAATGGCACCAGTTTATAAGTGCTTCATGTTAACAGCTATTTGATGGTGCCCATTAGTTTTTCTTAGGTTAATGCTATATAATAAAGCGAATGCTGGCCAAAAGCAATAGTAATACGATAAACAAAAAATCCAAATGCTGGGTGAGAAATGTAATGGAGCGAGGGCTGAACTCTGGAGGGAGTTTGGTTTAATCTAAAGGTTAAAAAATGCTATAATTTGGGTTTAAGTAAATTGGCTTTTTAGTCCCAGAGGTCTTGCTCTCATACTCCTTGTGCCTCCAAAGCTTCCACTAATGCCGATGGGAGTCTTGGGCACACAAGAAATGAGGGTTCAGGTACTAAAGTTACAGATTGGCTGGGACCAAAACCCCTAATCCAAATACCTCCAGCTTTTGAAAGCATTTGCCAATTGGATTTGAATCTGGACACAAACATTGTGGCTTGAGCTCATCTGAGCTCACTTACATCTGTGTAAATCTGTAGTATGGCCCCGATCCAGCAAAGCACGTAAATATGTGCTTAATTTGACTTCAAGGGGACTATTGTGCGCTTAGAGCTAAGCATGTGTTTAAGTGCTTTGCTGGACTGAAGTCCAAATACATGGGAGTCAATGAAATGACACCAAATAGCACAGTGTAAGTGAGATCTGAAATGAACCAAAATGTTTGCGTTTCTACCTGGAAATGAACACCCTCTTCATATCCTATGTATCCTGTATGCATTTTGTATTTTCATCCATCTGCATGTAATGTATTCTTTAAGGTAACCTGTCCATTCAATACAGTAAAAAAGAAATATACTTTGAATTCTCCTGCTCTATTACTCATATTTCATGAAATGTGTTCCTATGCCAAATATCTGTTTATATATATTTATACATGTTGTTTCTTTATTGATATTGGCAGGATACAAGAAGAAAAGAAATATTTTACAGTTAAAAACTTGTAAACAGTTTTATCCCTCATTTAAAACAATTTTTTTTTTTTTTTTTGGGACGTGTTTACCTGATATGGTCAAATTACTTTAACTTATTTTTACTTTTGCCAGTCTGACCAGTATAAAAAATATTTCTTACAGATACAGGTTTGGTTTTAGCTGCAAATACACACGTTAAACATGTTTAAAATTAAGTGGCGTCTGAATGTGCCTTTGCATTTAACTACTAAATGCCACTTTTGTGCTTTAAATCCCACTTGTAGCCATTGCCATGCTACATAAAGCTGTCAATGAATATTTTCACATGAATACATTAATACCAGTTAAAAGATTGTGTATTGCATGTCGACTGCTGCAGCTCATTGCAAAGAGAACACAAAAGGGTTAATTGAGCCCAGTCCTGTGAAGGTGGCAGAGGCAGAGACTAGAATTGGGAATTAAACCCAAAACAAATACAACAAGAAATAGCCCTCGTGCCTGTGTACGACGACCACAAGGCAGACATAAAGAAGTGTAAGCTGTGAATGTCTGTAGGTTATTAATGAGGTAATAGAAGCAAAATTAGGTATCAGCAGGGTTTGGCTCTGTTTGAATAAAACTGAGATCTTTTATCTTGGAATGCTCTAGGAAAGACTCATAAGCTGTGAGCTGGTGGTCTAGGCTGTGCCCTTCCTGGCTATGGGAGTTGACTCATGCCATTTAAACTCACCCGTGCTTTCCACTTAGGACAACCAGATGTGTGATCAGATGCAGAGAACGGCTGGCTGGGAGAAGGTTTGCATGGCAGTTTATGAGGAAAAATGCTTTTGTGTGCTTACTTTCGAATAAAAAGGATATTTTGCACGTCAGTTTTTTGCGTCTGGAGAGTAGATGCTGTTTTCTTGTGAAGCTGGTGTGGGGTAAGCATGTGATGACAGTGCTGAAACCCCTCCATGTCTGGCTCCCTGTTCATTTTGAGAGCTTCCCTCTAGATTTACCTCAGCCTGGATGAGAGCAGAGCTTGGTCACAGTCCTCTGATCAAGGCTCGATATTTGTTCTGTTCAAAAGTAAGCTTTTCTCCAAAATAAAGGAAAAATATTCCTTTCATGACTCTCAGAGAGGCTGGCAGCCAAGGATGCTGCTGATGCATTGCATAGAGTCATCTGCCCTGCCTCGATCCCTCCCCAGCCCTACTGCCAATGAATAAGTGGCAATAGTCCTGTTAAATTTAATGATGCAGAATCGACCCCAAATGGATAAGATTTCCCTTTAAGAGAAGTCATGAAAGGATTCAGTTACACCATAAATGTATTCAGTGGTTGTGAAGTGATGCTGGTGTATGCACGGCCAAACCCTGAATTCCTGCTCAACTAAGTGTCTGGGTGCGGGTGGATTACAAGTCCTGCTCTAAGTTACACCCCAGGAAGTGCCCCGGAGCCGATGGCATTCCTCCTTTGCACGGGGAGGTGCCCGGCGCATCCCGCTTCTGCTTGCCTTGGATGGGAGCCGGGAGGGATGGAGCCTGTTCCTATGGATCTGCAAAAAGCTCCTTGTAACCCAGAGCAGCACCTGTGGTGTGACGGAGGCTGTACCAAGGGTGGTTTTGGCCCTTCAGCCTCTGAAGAGCTCTGGCATGATGTAATCCCAACCCTAGAAGCTGCTGCGGGACCCTTGGGTTGAGAGATGCCCTATAAATCTCCATTGCTGGTTTTTGTTACCTGCCTGCTATGCTTCATGACTAATGGCTTAAGGTAAAGAATGGGTAGTGGAGAAACGGGTAATTAACAAAAACATCCTTCTGTGTTTTCTGCTCAGCTTCCGTGACTGGCATTTTCAAGAGCCAGGCAGATATGATTTGTAGCCTCCATCTTGCACCAACTCAAAGGCAGGGCTGACTCGAAACCTGGTAATCCCCAAACGCTTTCCTAGCTTCTTCCCCTTGTGTCTGATGCAGCCAGGGCTGGTTTTCCAGGGAATGGCTGGTATCTGTCTTGACATGATGTTTTCATGCCACAGTTAGTTTTTTTAACAGAGCTTGAGGTAGCTTAGAGAGTGGCCCAGTGCAAGTGCATTAGCAAAGTGAGCCTGCTATAAAATACTGCTGCATCCAGCTGCCCTGTCAATAGGTCAGGCTATTTGTCCCATCCAGACAGTGTGTCTAGCTCTCCTGGTAGCTTCCCTTGCTTTGGCATGGGAAAACCTGTTTTGTTTAGCACTAGGGAAACAATAGGTATAAATAGTAATGCCTGAACCTAAACACTCCTGTTGTCTTTATGCACAGGGTGCTGAATTGCTGGTTATTCTATGATAGTAGTGTTTTGGTTTGGTTTTTTTTTTTTTCTAAATTTTCTCCCCTCAAAGGATCTGAGTCTCAGCCTGCAGAATAGCTGCTGTTGAGTGGAAGCGTTCCTGCTATTTTCCCCTCAATTCAGAGGAAGCAATGCACTTGTTGTGTTACCTTGGTGAATTGAAAGTGGTTTTCACTTCCCTTAATTAAGCCTCTTTTGGCGTTGGCCCCTCCAAGGTGGAGAGCGGAGCGCACTCAGGAGAGCTGCCGCTGATTTGAATCCTGAAATTCCTCTCCTTGCAAACTTCAAAGGCAAGTATATTGCTCTGTCTAAGAGGCACCAATTATGTAAACCCTGGGCTATTCAGAATGTTCCATAATTATTTAGTTTCAACGAAAGAGGTTTTAACCCAAACTAGACAGAAAACTGGCATTTCTCCAGTTATTAGATTCTATTGAAAAAGGTATTAAACAATGGGCAGGGTAACATGGTAGATTAGTGTCCCTTCATCTTCCTGACCTGGGCATGTGTCAGAGCTGTACTGAGCTGACCAAAATAACTTTGATTTTATGACCATTAAAGGTCAGGAGCAGAATGGGATCAGACATCTTAGTCAAGGCTGAAGTACACAACATTATATATTGATAGTAATTAAGTTGTTTCATTTAATAAGCACCATCAGATTTAAAGGAATTGTTACTGTATCAGGTCTGGGAGGAGGAGAGAGGCAGCCAGAGTATGGGCTGGGGGGGAGAGGGAGAGAGAAAGGGTTCTGGAATGAGTGAAATATGTCCCCAGAGTAATTTTTTATTTTATAAACTGAATGCAAACCTGATGGAGAACTATGGAAATGAGCAGTCATGCTGGATACATACACACACTCTCTCAATATTCCTATACTGTGGGTAATGAAAAGTGCCTTCAGGGATAGGGTGGCCCTACCATTCATCAGTGCCATAGCCATAAGTGGGTAATAACTAAGAGCTCCCATATCTAGAGTGTATATAAATTCTAGCTCCTCAGTATATTTGCTGCAGACTGTATTTAATTTATACAATTCCTTAGCTTTAAAGCTGTCAATTGATAACATTCAATCTGTGAGCCTGACTGATAAAAGGGAAGGGAAGAAGTGCTCTCTAGTGGCTACAGAAGGAGAAGGGTGTGGGGGCCAAAGCTCCTCATGGGGAGCAGAGTGGTGCTTCACTTGGGCTTTGCTCTGAGGCTGAACAGTCCCCCGTTGCTTTTCTCTTTCCCTCATTGGGACACAAGCTGGTCCCTCTGCGTGACAGATGTTGGATGTATCTACCCTCAGCAGACAACCATCAGCCACATGGATGAAGGTATCTTTCCTGCCTCCAGTGGTGATGGGAACAGCATTCTTCTGTGCCTCTGACCCTTGTGAGTCTGGGAGATGTTGAGAGTGTCAGTTTCCCCACATCCATACTCCAAATATACCTGTGGGATCATCGTTGTGTTTGGGAGGGCTAGTGATGGAGCTGACTGGCTTTTTGGAAGGTGCAATATAGGAAGGAAGTCCCCAGGAAAATAAAAGAAGGATGGTAAGTGAGGGCTCTGCAGAAATTCACTGTCCTGAGGACGTATAAGTGGATGTTGAACCTGGCCAAGTGTGTGCAAGTGCAAGAGCTGACTCTGCCCTTGCACATGTCAGTGTGAGTCTCCACGATTGAATGATGTGCCTGTCACTTGAACTCTATAAAGAGAGCCAGGCTCCCCCACTTCAATAAATTTGGGAAGTTGAAGGGAAAATAGCCAAGCAGTTTGGAATTTGGCTTGTGATCCCAATATTGCACATTTTTCTCTACACCGAACAAGCTGTTATTAACAAGGAACTTTGTTCTTGCTCCACATTTGAAATGCCCTTGTGTTGGGGAGGGGCTGGTCCAGAGCTTGGCTCAGTTTCCCTTCATTGTAAGACCTACTGGTTCCCCCCGACCCCAAGCTGCTGCTGGGCTGTGAAGACTCCCCAGCACCCGGCTGTCTCACATGGGGCCTTTCCCGTGGCACAGTGACAGCACCCACACGGGTGGCTGTGGTCACCACTGAGGCTTGCAGCACTGATGAGACTTGCAGAGGTGCAACTCTGCAAGCACTGATGATTCCCACTGGTCTTCCTGGTGCTGGACCTGGTATGAAGCATGGCAGGTACTTTGTTTGGGCTCCCTGGGCTGGAGGCAGCCAAATCACCTGGAGCTGCTGGAGGTTTTGGGCAAGGTGTTGGGCAGAGATGTTGACGGGGACACATCGCAGGTGAAGGATGTGGCAGGGCAGGTGCTGGCCAAGGCAGGCCTTCAGAAGAGCTGGCATCTGTTTCCAGTGGTATATGGCTACATGTCTCGCTGACAGAGGAACCACGAGTTAACTTGGCTTTCAGGGTAATTTCTTCCTCTATATGGGACTTTGAAAAATGTCATGCCTTGCATGTGAGAGCTTTTTAAAAGTAATTTAATGTATTGATTTGGAGGGAACAATAATGAGAATGGACTGGATGGAGACTGTAGATGACGCACACAGAGGTTGTTGCTCTTATGAACAAGTCATGTGGCAGGATGCTGGTATGGGCTTGTGTAAGAGAAAATCCTACTTGTCTCGATGGTCAGGGTCAGCCAGTTCACTGGAGACTGTCTGCCAGGATTCACCAGAAATTCCAAATAGTGCTTTGAAATGCAGTTTGATAACATTCTCTTTAATTCTGAGCTGCTCCACTAGTCCCCTGGTGCTCAGGCTGCAGTGCCATAATTAGGCTAAAAGGAAGAGTAACCTACTAGTAGAGGAGTAACCTACTAGTAGTGCCTGCAGGAGCAGGACAAATAAATGTTCCAAAACTGTCAGAATCATTGGGCAAGATGATCAGCACCTCAGTGGTGTTTTATACGTTCAGCTGCAGTTTTAACTGGCTGAAGCCTTGATGTTGCTGTTGAGTGGGGAATGGAACGAAGTCCGCCGGCTGCAGGCAGCCGAGAGTGGAAGCGGTGGTGCGAGCCGGGTGGAGCCGGGCAGGCCGGGCAGGAAGCGTGGCGCGGGGCAGGCGCTCAGGAAGAGGAGGCGAGGAGGAGCGGGCACCGCGTTCCTGGAAAGCCGGTGGCGAGGGAGCGTGCCCGGCTGCCGGCGGAGGCACGAGCAGACGCAGGGCACTCGTTCCCAGAGTGCTAGCCTGCGGGACAGAAAAGGCACGTCTAAGTGGAAACGTGCTGAGTGAGCTGGAGTTGGGTTTGCTTTGGGCTCAGTTTCAGCAATAAAACATTATTTTGGCTTAGCAATGTCCCATCTGTACTCCTTGCTGGAGGCACCATGTTTCCCAGAGAAGCAGAGAAGTTGGCTTTTGCGCTTACTGCGTACATCCGTGACCCAACCTCTTCAAACAGTCCATTTTTCAATCACCACTGAGCACCATATTTGCACAAAATAACTCCATTAGAAAAGAGTCCCAGAGCAATCAATAAACATCAAGCAGAGATAAATAAACTTGAAATGGGCATGCTAATTAACCTGCTGGGGGGAGAGCAGAATGATTTAGCGATGATTGAACGTTTGGTGACGAAATTTTCAGTTGGCACCTGCTTTGCCCATACTCTTTCAATGGGAGAAGAATCTCCTGAAAAATTACTTGAAATGGCCCAAATCGCAGTTCAGAGCTTGCTGTAGCCCAAGATAGGAAACAAAAAGAAGGAACATTTGCCAAAGAAGGGCTGCAAAGTCTTGGAGGGCTGTGATGGAAATAAACCTGTTGAGAGCTAAACAAAACTACGTACCACCCGATACAAAAGAAGGAAGGAAGGTGATCACTGCGAAACCCTGCTGCGCGGCATGAAACCCCAGCACCCTTCCAAGAATAAGTCTTCCAGTATATGGGTCAGGAAGCAGCGTGGCTTCAGCCTGGATGCCTAGCGAAAAACAAAGCAATTGCCTGGTGGTATGTTAATGTAGCAGGTGCAGTTTTATTTAAACAAGAGGTAGCTATTGTTTTCTGGAAGTGTCGTGATTTACAGGCTCATAGCTTATCCTGGAGGATCAGGGTGTTAAGTCATGTGAATGTATGTGTGTTTTAAACCAGGGTGGCCATTCTCCTGCCTGCATCTCTGAGCCAGGAGGAACTTAAAGGTTCTAAGTGTCCCCCTGTAAGTTCAGGAACATTAAATCAGGAGGGTTTGCTGGGATAAGATAGGTAAACTACTGAATGTGGAGACCTGGATTTGGGACGGATGGGAGGTGTGGTCTCCAGTCCATGTTATGGTCTGGGAGGCTTTTGTAGGATCCTAGCTGATCTCAGTGGGATTTATGCATGAGGATTTTTGGAATTACTTGGCCTTATGAACACTGCTTGCCTGGCAAGCTGTGGGAGAGAACAGGAATTAACATACATCTTTGTTCCCAACAATTACTTCAATGCAGTACCTCTACGGCTGAGCACGGAAATGTCTAAAATGCAAGACATGATTTGTGTGTTGGCTAATACATTGGTGTGGCATTTCCCCTGTCCCTCTCCTTACTGATTTTGGTCTTTTTGAGCTTCATCCTGAGCAGATGGGCAGCAGGGTGTCCTCGTCCCCTAGCAGAGATACTGATCTACGTGGGATGGCACCTGGTCCACCCCCAGCAGGGAAGCTGAACTAGTTTCCCTTCCATGGGGCTTTAACCCCAGCATAAGGGTCTCCTATTGATGGTCACTGTTGGGGCACTTCTATACATTCTACCTGACCTATGAGCTCAAATAGGTCAAAAAGCTAATGTGAAGCCTCTCTTTGCATTGCAAAATGTTTGTTTGGGGCTTTTTTGGGGTCTAGCCCTAGTGCGCTGGGCTGGCAGGGAACCACATCTTGTCCCGCTTAGCTCCACAGCAGTGTTTTCATCTTAGCTGTACCTTGTCTCAATCTCACTGCCTTTGTGCAGTGTGCAGGTATGGACACAGCCAAGTTCTTCCACAGCTGGTGGTTATTTATATCTGTTTACTTTCCCTCTTCTGCCTAGAAGGCATCTTTCCAGGGTGGTTGGTTTGTTCTCCGTTGTGCTCGGAGTCCAAAAATTCAAGAGACTGGGTAAAATACTGTATGCCAGCCCTGAAGAGCTGCCAGTGTTACTCTCACCGTAGAGTGGTGGCTTCATGTTTTATTTTCCTTCTTGGCTGGAAAAGAGATGCCATTTACACCAAACTGGAAGCAATGTAAAGAAACATTTAAATGAAGCCCAAAACTGTGGTTGATCCACTTACACAGCTTATCTCTGCAGATACCTACTTTCTGCAGTAAGAAATGTCTTGTTTCCCCTGCTCTTTCAACACTGGGGCTGGACATGATGCAAGTGTGGTTTTAGTAACCCCAGATTTGCCCAGCAGCTGTGTGCACCTGGGGCAAACAGACACTGCCTCCTGCAAGCCGGGGGCAAACCCTGGGGGAGATTCTGGGTGGCCATGGTGCTGTAGGGTCACACAAGGAGGCTTTGGAGGAGGCTGGACCACT
Source organism: Merops nubicus (assembly GCF_000691845.1). NCBI lineage: Eukaryota > Metazoa > Chordata > Aves > Coraciiformes > Meropidae > Merops > Merops nubicus. Next base: position 35,687 of record NW_008585195.1, on the reverse strand, counting down.
GGACCTTTTCCCCTGCCCAGTTCCTCACTTGACTCAGAGACAGAGGCTTCCAAATGGCAGTTTAACTCTGCACTTTCACTTGTGATGATTAATATTGCTCTAATATTTGTCTGGTGGTAACTCCCACCAACAGGCAGGGCAGTGCCCTGTTGTGCTGCTCATTGTACAAGCTGTAGTAAATGACTGTCCCTTCCTCAGTGAGCTCACAGGCTAAAATTAATAATGATTTTGAAATGCAAGATGCTTTCTGAGTAAAGGCTGTCATTATTTCTAGGCTTTTTTCCATAGATACAGAACGTTTTATTACTTTTGCTGAAGAAATCCACATTATCAGTTTCCTTTCACACAACAAAACACCCTCCCATTCTTCTTTAACAAACAGTAATTGCTTAAAGCTCCTTCTGTGTTTTGCATGTAGGAAATGCTGCAGAAATGCCAAGTATCTTATTTTATTTTTTTTTCCATCCTGGAGCTTCCAATTCACTGAATCCACCAAGCCAAGATAACACCATCTCGGAGGGCCGGCACTGCGACAAATTTACAGTCTGGGAGCTTATATCTTTCTAGGCAATTGTCTTCAAACAGACAGTGCATTTCTGCGTGGCGGAGTCTCAGGGCTGGAGTTTCTTCTGAGAAATGGCCAAGCCTGCCACCACTGAACCCCTGAGTGACAGCAAGTGCTTTTCAGCTTCTGTTGTGATTTCTTTTTTCTTCCTTTTTTTTTTTTTCTTTTTTTTTTTTTTTTTTTTAATAAGAAGGGTTGGCAGCCTGAGCTATTCTCAAGGATTTGGAAAAGAGCCACAAACAGGAATTATTGAACAATTGCTCTGTGAAACTTAAGATAACAGTTTGTTCCACCACAGTGGAATTGCTTTGTGGTAGAAGGAAATTATCTTTTTAGCTCTTGATTAACATTATGTGAGAAAAATAAAATTAAAGCCTGATTGTATCTGTGGTTGAATGGAATGCGTGTTCGTGCAAGGGGAATAGGGGACAGATGTAGGCGGGTGACACATACAGAGATAAATGTTTGTGACACCTCGGACTGTAGGTGATTCACAGGTTATGAATGTTTGTAATGGTTGGAAAATTCCTCATTGCTGCTTTATTGTCAGATGAATGCTCAATGTGAGTGTAAATACTAGACCATTAATTAAAGTGCGTACCATAATTTGCAGTGGGCAAGGTGTGGGTGTTTTTTTTTTTCTTTAATTTATTTTTTTTGTTTTGTTTTTGTTTTTGTTTATTTTGTGCTAATTAATATTTTTGCTATTATAATCTGAGTTTTGGTGTTTTTGGCTGGTTCACAGTAATAAACAATAACTTGCATCTCTATAGTAACTTTATAAAACAGTACACTTATCTGTGGTTTATCACTCATACTCATTAAAAGTAAACAATATATTTGAGAGCACAAGTACATTTTTAACATACTGGCCCAATCTAGCTGCCTTTGAAGTCAATGGGAGGTTTTCCCCTGTTGTTGAACTGAGCTGGATCAGACACTGAGAAGAAAGCATCAGGAGTGAGGCCAGTGTTCAGGGTATTGATGGCAGAGAGGGCTTTACCCTGAGAGCAAATTCGTTATGTGAGTGCAGGATTTTGGGTCAGCAAGCTCTGAAGTGGATCTCTCATACCTGCAGCAGGGGTGCTCCAAAAGGACTATATTCAGTTTTTTCATGAAACTCCCATGGGCATGGACAGGAGTTGCTGTTTCACACTGAGGACATGATGTATCTGAAATGGATGCTCTGGAGGAATGAAGTCCAGGGAATGAAAACAACTTATGCAGCACAGGCAGAATTTTTAAGGAGCTGTGGCTTGCTCAGAGCCCTGGAGCTCAGCTCTGTGGTTGCATCTGTCCAGCTTCCTGCCTGCCCCAGGAGCCCCACTGCTCCCCGGTGGCAGTGCCGACTCTGACACCCTGCGATTCAGAGGGAAGCTCTAAGGATGCCGAGATCCAAACATGAACTTTCTGGGCAGGTCAGACTTGTGCTGTGATCTCCCAGCTCAGCGCATGTGCTTATCTGTGTTTGCAAGACACGCTGGGAGATCAAAATATGCCCTTTCTGAGGCGATAGGAAAGAGACAAGATGCTTCTTTAATCACGTCTGATAAATTCTCACTTGTGATGAGAGCCCTAATTAAGGGAAATTACCTATTGGAAAAGAGTTAAAAGGGGCCCCCATACTCCTTCCAGCAAACTTAAAGACAAAAGGAAGTTTCTAACAATGGGTCACTGGAGATGCATTTCCGCTCTGCTTTAAAAAACAAGGTACTGTCTAGCTGATGAGCGGTGAAGGCGAGCAACGGGGCTTTGATGAGCCTTCTCCTGCTTCCTGATATTGTGACCCTCTTAACAAACACCACAGGCAAAAATCAGCATGCCTTCAGTATGCTGTAAGTGCAGGCAGGCTATCTGAAGAGATGCCTCACTTGCAGGATATGGTTTAAATCCTGTTTTGAATAAGGTTTACATCCTTGTCACTGAAATAATATTTTTGTACCGTAAAAATCAATGCGAAAAGACAGGCAGACAGGTCCCCCAATATGTAAACAACCTATCTTTGATGTCACTTCTCGCTGACTTTTTTTTCTTGTCCCAAGGAATGCCCAAGAGTTTGGCTGTTTAATTTAGCTTTATCTATATCCTTTTGATGCCAGATGGCGTGCACTCTTCTTGATTTCAAAATGCCAGGATAGGAGGCATGTAATCTGGACTCTGTTTTCTCCTTATTGCTCTGAAATCAGCTCTTTTGCTTCCACTTGGGTGGCTGGAGAAGTTCTGGGTTTCCAGTCAGCATTGTGATTAGAATAAAAACAAGAGGGATTCTCTCTTGATGCGGGGGGGGGGGGGGGGGGGGGAGGGGCGGGGCGCAAAAATGAGAGACTCTAGGTCCAAGAGTTTTGGTCACTGTGATCGTCTGGAATGAGCTTTCCACCTATCATTAATTTCTCCTTGATGGCGCGTGCTGGAGTGAGCTGTATGTGGTGCTCCAGACATACTTCACATACTGATCTCTCCTTGAGCTGGTTTGCAGTCTCTGATCACAGTGTGTCTTGCAGGGAACGTTGGTGAGAAGCCACATATCTACTCTCCCAGAATACGCATTGCAGGACCTGCTCGCAGTGAAGCAGCGAGAGGGTGTATCTGCAATAAGCAATAAGAATACCAGGCTTTGCTTGCGAACGCGGAGAGTCTGCGGCTCCAGAATCGGATGTTAGCGCCTGGAGCGGATGATGAACAGTAGCTGTTTGCAGTCCTCCCATCAGGTTCACTGCATCCAGCATGCGGAGCTCTGTGTTTCTTCTTCCAGCTCTGAAAATGTTTGAATTTGCATTCAAATTTCTCAGCCTGGATTGGTTGCTAATATAAAGGGAATCATTGATCAAGCCGTAACTTTGTTCCATGTTACATTGTACTTGTTTATTTTTTCTTTCTGTGAAGCAAATCATCAGCAATTTTCCCCATCGGTAAGATTTTTTTGTTTCACAAAACCACAACCACAACCAGTAGTGGCTTGAGCCATGTTATTTCTTTATTGTTAGGCATTTGTAATATTTTTATTACAATATGAATGTGGCTTAGGCATGTTTAACCACCACAGCTCACTTCCAAGCACCTCTGTGGGATGGGTGTTGCTACTAGCTCTTGTAAAAGAAAACTAGGCCACGCGGAACAGAAAACATTTTCCTAGAGATCCTGGAGAAACCTGGGGGGCTGAAACGTGGATACAGCATGTGGTTTGGCCAGTCCTCACTCTAACCACGAGCTCCTCTGAGCTCTCTGGAGTGAAACGTGTGTGAGGGGTTGGAGCCATAGGAAGGGATGGGACATGGGCAGTGCTCCAGCTTGGAGCTCCTCAAGCGGTTTGCATTGGCATGTCAGGAGCTTTGGAGGGACATTGGCATTTCAAATTAATAGTACTCCTGAAGATTTTCCAGGTACTGCTAGAAAGTTACCTAGAGCATGCTCACAAATGTAAAACCAGATGCGCTGGATCAGATCCACAGGTCTCTCCAGCCCAGCATCCTGTCTCCTGTCATGGGTGGCTGGAGCAGGGCATGAAGGCAGGGGATGTGGGTCTTGGGATGTTCCACAAAACTGTGCTGTGTTTGCAACCAAAACCTCCCTGGTGAGGAGGTGATAACTGCACACATTGGCTAATCACTAGGAAACTGCTCTGCAGGTTCATCTACACATTGAATAGCTTTGAGAGCAGCTGTCTTGAGTTCCAGCTGCCTTCTGAAACAGCATTTGGCTGTTGCATGTTTTGTTTGATTTGGAATTTATCTTTTAATCAAAGTATAGAGGAGCTGGGTGGCGTGTTGGCTGTATTTGTGGGCTGGGAAATGGTGAGCCTTGCTGATGCAGAGCTCTGCCACTGGTGTGTGATGGGGGTGTCTGACACTTCACCCACTGCTCTGAGACCTGAATTTCCCTGAGAGCCGCCCCAGTCCAAGCAAAATCCCCTTAAATATGCTACTGAGCAAATTCCCTTGGAATTTAGGTGTTGGTGATGCTTACAAACTGTGTGGATGCTGGCCGATGGTGTTACAACTTTCCAGTTTCATTTGATGTAATCCAACTGTGGGCTGTTTGGGGTGCAGCTGTGCTGACCTCCTGCACAGGCTCATTTCAAACAGCACAGGCTCCTTCTGGGCAGAGCTCAGGAGCAGCAAACAATGCTGCTATCCTCCACCAACTGCTGTGCTGCCTTTCAGAGAACACCATGTGGTTGCTCAATCCCTTCTAGCACCTGGAGCATGATGGTGCTTGTGATGGTCTAATGGATTGCTGAAATGGGAGTAACGTCAGAGACGAGACGCAGGCATGAGTCCTTGCTCTGCAAAAAAGGGCTCTTATTAATAACAATAATAAAAATAAACAGCCTAAATCTTTTCGGAGCTACTGTCTGAACAGAGGAGGAGGCTGGTACATATATGGAAATGTGGAAGGGGTGTAAGGGTGTGTGAGCAATGTGTATTTAGATGGACTTTTGGTCTAATTCGAAAATTGGTTTGTTTTATACCAGCTTCAGTTGCAAAAAGGAATGATTAACCCAAACAAGAGTGCCCACCTTACTCGCCTTTAATTATGTTTGTAATACATCATGGTGATATGGGGGAGCAGAGAGCCTTTCTGTATCCAGCATATTTGCCTTGTAGCATATGGTCCTACGGAAACTGTTTTGATTCAGAACCCCCAGCAGCATATGGTGAAAAAACTGCTCCTGAAGTCAAATTGAAAGTAGATGCTGGTCCCAGGCCCCGGAGGACCCCGTGTCTCCTGCCAGGCAGCAGGACCGGAGTTGGAGTATGTGTCACCATTTCACTCATCATGAAGATTTTATATTTGGTTTGGGAGACTGGTGCATGAGGTTCTGGATGTAAAAGTCAGAAGAGATATGGTTCCTGTAATGTCTGCAGAGATCCTTGTGTCGATAAGGTCAGAAGCAAGTTAATAGATTTTTATCTTCTCATCACATGAACTTAATATAGTGCAACTGTTGGAGGGGAGGGGAGAAACCTTCCTGCCATTATTTTCTGAAATGTTTCAGGGGTTTTTAAAAGACGGTATGTACCTTACAAGCCCCTTTTTTGCTTAAAGTGAAAAATCAGAATTTCAAAAATAAAAATACTCAAATATGAACTGAAGGCTACATGTTGTGTAGTAACCACAGCTAAAACTAATTACAGCTGAGTGAAGAGGGACGAGTTTCTCCAAGGCAGCAATGGAACAGAGGAGAAGGGGGAATGGAGATTTCCTATTCAGTACTCCCAACAGCATCAGACGGAGTTTACTTAAACAATTCCGAAGCAATGTTCAGCTCTGTGCTCCTGCCACCCAGAGTAGTGCAGAAGCAGAACCAGAGACTTTACACTACAAAAATACCCATAAATGTGACTCGGCATTGTTCTTAAATCAATGCACATATGGGAATGAAGATCCTGACTGAGCCCAGGGGTGCCCACAAAAACCTTGTTAAAGGGGATGAGTGCTGGTAAATGTGGGGGCTGCTGCCAAGCTGAGTGTGAAGAGGAATCAGAAGGGGGAATGAGGAGATGGGGAGGTAGAAAGATGCTCCACAGACATAAATATCTGTTGCCACCAAAATCTGGCATCACTCAAATTGCAGCCACTGAGATGGAGGAGACGGAGGAGAGGGTCTGCATTGATCGGGGAGGGGGCTGCTCCTGCGCTGGTGCTGGAAACCCAGGGCTGAAATACAGCATCTCTGTCAGGGGCGAAATCCATGGAGGGACACCGTCGGGTCACGCTGACTAGTAGGGCTCAGCGATCAAACGTGTCACACCTGTCTTGGCCATGGGTGCAGGTGTTCTAGGTCAGCTCTCGCTGTGGTTATCAATCGCTGACAGTTGACAGTTTAATTTTACACCACAAGTACCTCATTACTTGTGTAGGCACTTGAAGAACATGTGGGCACTGGGTTGGATCAGTGATCAATGACAAAGGTTGCGCAGGGTGCAAGTGGTAGCAGTAAAAGTGAAGGTCTCCGTGCATGAGTTGGCAGTGGTGGGGATACATGACAAGGGAAGTTTAGCTGACAAACAGTCTGTCAGGGCTGGAAGAATGGAAGCTCGCCGGAGAGCTGGCGCTCCATTATAAAATACAGCTCGCCGTTTAAAAAAGGAAGACGAAGAGAAAAAAAAAAAGGCCCTTTCTCTGAAAAAGTGTTTAAACAAATTTAATGCATGTAGGAGACTGCTGTAAATTTTTATTCTACAAGCATTTGTTTCATGATGTGGGAGCATCCAGGTGTTCAGGAATTTCATATCAGGGGAAAGCAGGGATGTTATTTTACGGAGATAGGCACGTGTGCTGCTGCTGGGTTAGGTCCTCGATGGGTGCTGACTGGGGACCTTCAATACATAACCCAATCTTTTCACCTGAGATTCCTCTGTTCTGTGTATCGATAGGCTGATTTATGACTAAATCTGCTGTGAGAGATTTCTTCTGCCACATTAGGGAAAACTTTGTTGTTTCAAAACGCTTAAAAATGGTGCTTTAATCAATCCCATCTAACTTTCTGTTTTGGTGCTTATTTTCCTCTGCAGAGTTTCTGACATTCTTTTCCATGTCAAATCTACTCGGCGGATTACGTCACTGGGGCAATGACTGAAAAAAAAAAAAAAAAAAAGACATATGGCATTAGTTTGGTCGAACCGTGTATCTTGCATGAGGATGTAAATCTTGTTTGCTTGAGAAACTGCACTGAAAGATACTTTGCTCGAGGTATAACGTGCCCGTGTTATTGAGCGCACCTTATAATAACTGATATGGAGGGAACAATATTAATGGAAATAATGTGAATTTCACCCAAACTGTAGTAAATAAGGAAAAGACTAATAGTCTTTGCCCTCTGCTGAATTGAACACATCTTAAAAAAAAGGTTGTTGATTATTTCTGGCGTGCTGATTAGGTGTAGGCTAACTTTGATCACATCACCTATGGTTCCCACCGAAAGGACACGTGCGGTGCGAGTCGCGGTTTTAGGAATTGTTAAAATGATTGAATAAGCAGCTCAGAAAACATACGGCTTTAAAAAATGACACGCACGCTCTCCGTTGGTGTTTTGTATTGATTTAATAACGACTACAGAAAGCCCTCGCAGTGTTAGGTGTGCAGGCAGAGAAGTCCCTCTCCCACCGCTCGCCTGCGAAGCCAAAGGCACCATCGTCCTTACTCTTTGTTTAGCCCCAAGGTATGTCCAGTCTTCAGTAAATGATGGTGGAAATGAGTGGACCTCATGGTGGGGATGGAAAAAACCTTCCTATAGATTGTAATGAAGGACCCAAGTCAAAGCGCTGGATTCATATATACCCCTGGAACACTAATTAGCTTCTGAGACAAATCTGGGCTTCTGCAGAGTTTGGGATTATTATGGTCTTTTTTCTCTTACTCAGTGTTCTCTAGTGTTTATTTTAACTTAACTCTAGGTGGTAGATAGATAGAGAAGTTTAGGCACCTATCTGTTAACACATCTAGTGATAGGCTGATCTTTACAAAATGCTAGCAGTGTAGACTACCACAGGCATCAGAATGGTGAGCTTGGTTTTGGCTCCAAACCCGTCTCTCTGTCAGTGTTCAAATAGGGAATTAAGATTATCGTTATGATTTTTTTCTATTATTGTGCATAAATAACATTGAGAAGTTTCATTGCCTTATCTGTGTCTACCTTTTTAGTGAAAGTAACATCCTGCAAAATTTGGAACAGGGCCATCTGTGATAAAAGTTTATGTAATGTCATAATGGTAAAGTCAGTATATTATCATGGCCCAATAGGTATAGTGACTGTTAATAATCAAATGTTCTTGTTGGGGCTAGACTGACTGTAAATTTGATTACTTGAAAAGGAATACTCATCACAAGGTGAAAGCAAGTTTCTGGCTTATCATCCAAAAAAGGCTGCGTTGGCTCCTATGTTGACTTGAACAATTCCATCAACTTTAGCAGGTTAAAGAATGGTCCAGTAGTGCTGTCTTCATACAGTATCTTGCAAGCACACTTCAAATTGTCTTAAAGCCAAAAGATACAAACTCTCTTACTGTATATAGATCTACATATCTAATTAGCTGCATGCTGAAGGTGAAGAGCAGCAGGCCAGTGGTGAGTGTGTTGAGACATTTAAATGTGGTGGCACCACAAGAGGGAGAGTGAGAAGGAAACATGGATAATGACAAGAGAGCAAGGCAACTGGGAGAAGAAAGGAGGCGGGAGAGATGAGCAGCCTTTTTTGTCCCTGGTTAGAGGATAATGCTGCAGGGATCCAATGTGATACAAAGGCCTGGGAGTACTGTGATCAGGGAATAAAAAAATAAAACCAACCTTGAGAGATGGATGAAGTTCTGGGCTGTGAGGAGAAATAGTCTGGGTCACTACTAGACTAACAGAAGACGAATTCTGGAGGAGTAGTGGAGACAAGCATGCTCTCTGCCAGGAGGGTGGATGGGCAGTGAAGAAAGAAGCAAAAAAGGAAAGTAACAGAATTTAAATAGTAGTGATAATAAAAAGGTCTTTTCTTATAAGACTTTGGAACACCTTGTAGTTTTCTGACTATGTGGGTCCAGCCTGTACAGACAGGTATCGGAGGAGCATCCAGTGTGCTTGCTGTTGTATAGATGACGGGCAATTTTTGCCAGAAATATAAAATGTCGGTAAATATCTGGCAGTAGACACAGCACCAATCCCTGTAGTGATCTATAAACTATGCAATGTCACAAACTTCACTGAGCTTTCCCAGTAAGTGAAGGGAAAAAAAAAACCCACCAACCACCTTGAGTTTTTGAGGAATGACTGGGCCAAATGTTTCCCTTGACTACACAGGTGCAAATCCAGGGCAACTTCACCAAAGCTGAAGGTTGTCCTGGCTTTCTGCTGGTTATGGACACTTGGTCTGGCCAGCAGAAGTAGCTTACATGAGTGTGACCTCACCACAGTTGGTGTTGCTCTACACTGAAGATGAATGAAAGAAGTTGTCTCAGTTTCTGCTGAGGAAACACAGTGGTCATTTACAGTCGTCAAATACAGGGGATTTTCTTTTCGTGTTTGTTATTCAGAGCTGAAAAGTGGCTGGTCTTCTCTAGCTACATTGAAATGTTGTTTTGGGTTTGTTTTATGTCCCTCCTTTTTCTTCTCTACCTGAAACCAGCTACTCCTACATTTCTACAGACTTTTTGGATTTGACAAGGACAAATTCTGTGCTTTCCTGCAAGTAGGTTTAGCAATGTTTGAAAAACAAGTCAAGAAATTGTCTCAGTATTTTCAGATATCATGTAATGCATAGCAGTGACAGGGAGGGACAAATGCCCTCCTTGATCCTCCCACCTCACATGACAGGTTCTTCTGCTTCATTTTCTCTTCTGCTGACTCTCATTGCTGGGCAAGATGGTTTTGCACTGCTCTTAAAATGGAGAGATTTAAAAAGTTTTAATGTTTAAATTTTTTAAAGAAGTTTTGGAACAAAGGGTTTCCAGAAGCACTGCTGGGTGCAGAACTTGCCCTCTTTCCCAGGAGCTTTCCTTGGTGGAGGAGTGCTGGGCAGAGTGCTTGAGTTCTTTCAAGTTAGAGGCTGTGCTGCAGCATGGGGTGGTGGGAATGGCTGGTCCTGCTTGTCTGTCCCCTGCTCGGGGCTCATTCCCCTTGGTGGGTCATGGGAGCAGAGTCTGGGGAAGCTGGGAAGGAGCCAGGCATCATGTGCAAGGCCTCCCTTCAATTAATTGCAGCTTTTTGTGCTGCTTTGCATGAAAGCAGGATTCTGTTCACCTGTGGTGTTATTAAACACTGTTATGATGAGTTTAGCATAGCTCAGACCACTCACCTTAGAATCATGGGATTGTTTTTGTTGGAAGAGACTTTTAAGATCATCAAGTCCAACTGTTGGCTGCAGAGACCTCAGGAGCTCTCCCCTGGAGGGAGCGGGTGGCGGTGTAAGAACAGCTGATGGGATGGGGATGTTTTCCACCTGAGTGGGTAGTACAGAAAGGACACTGCGGGGAGCCTGGGAGGGCAGGCAGTGGGTGTGGGGCCAGGTGCTGAGCAAAGCCAGCCCTGCCTGATGTGCAGGATGGAGATGCTGTGCTGTTACCTGTGGGACAGGACGAGAGGGTGGGAGGCGGGTGGCAAACACCTTGATGCTGAAGCATCCTGGTGGCTGAGCACAAGGAATTTCCCATTTGTTGGCTTGTTCTTGCCTTGCTGCTTGGATCACAAGATGTGTGCTTTGGGTGGGAGAGAGCTTCAAAGATTGCACCTTGCTGACAAGTCCCGTGAAGACTAGTATGAGGCTGGATTTTTTTCTTCAAAGGCAAGAATAAATACTATTTTCACAAAATACTTAAGGAGGAATGATACCTGAAAGCCAGGCAGGCTGGGGAGTGGGGCAGGTGAGGAGGTGACACCTCCGTCCCACACTGGGATGTTACAGTGGGAGCTGCAGTTTAGCACTCTATGCTAGCATGTTAACACAACTTACATTCAGACAGATTGCAGAAAAAAGGTTTAAAAGATACAGTTTATTTTCCTTAGTGGGTTCAGGGGTCAAAAGTCCCTGTGGGGAGGCACTCTGTGCAGCCCCAGGCTGCTCAGCCCTCTGCAGGGGCCAGGGCGAGGGACGGAGGGAAGCACGGAACGATGCACTGGCCTGTGCCACGAGCACATCTGCCCTGGTGCTGCCCCGATGCTCCCTAGGTTTGGTGGTCTTTAATTTGGCATTACATACTCGGTGCTTGTCTGCAGCTCGTATGATTCAAAGTTCTCCGTGGGGTCTAATGTAGGAGGCTTGGCCTGTTTTCATTAGGTTTCCCGAGCTCTCCTCCCTTCTCCCCAGTGTCGCTGCACAAAGACACTTTTGTCAGGCGATGTTGGACTCTCCTCAAAATCCATGCACTTTCAGGAAAGGACTTGGAAGTCTATCTTCTCAGTTTCCATATCCCTTTGCCCTCTGCTCTGGCATTTGGTTTGATTGGTTGTAGAGCTCCCCCACTCCCTCCCCCTTTTTTTTTTTTTTTTCTTTTCCCCCTGCCCCTTCTTTTTGCAAAGTTAATCTGTCTGCTCCCGAGTCTATATTGCAAAGAAAAAAAAAAAAGTATATTGGAAATCATGCAAGTGAGCTGTTGGAATTATTGCATATTTTAAAGCATTAACTCCTTCAGTCCTCAGTTGCTTTGAGTGCTAGGACCAAAATCATGATAGGAATGTTAAAGGAGTATTATTATATTTTATGTTCACTGCCACAAGTTTAGTAAGAAATTTAATCCCCCCTTTCTTGCTGTCTCTCCTGCCTCTCAGAAGAAAAAGAAAGAAAGAGCAAAGGGAAAAAAAAAAAAAGAAAACTGGCACCGAACTTTCGTTTGCCTTGGCGACTTTTTCCTTAATGTGATTTGATATGCTTTACTAGAAAGGGTAACGTGCTAATGTTTCAGAAGAGGCCGATTTTCTATTAGTGAAAGTATGGTATATAAAAGATCAGGCATTGTTATTAAACTCTTCAGTCAATGACTTTATAGGCTATTCTAAGTGGTAATGATATAATGGAATGCAATCATTTAATATTGGAAAATACGTTTGGTTTGACATTTCAGGAAATATTGTTGTTTATATAGCTACATCTGCAAAAAAACCCCAACCAAACCCCCCCCCCCAAATATTATAAAAAGAAACCCAGCCAGTTAGTTTGAAGTCAAGTTATCCAAGATGCTTTCATAACGTAATATATAAAAATCATGTTTAGCATTTCTGTGTATCTGTTTCCTCAGAACATGTATCATGATGTAGGGACCCTGAGTACTGATACCATAAATAGAGTGGTGATGCAGTATTTTGTTTCATGCATTTTAAGCCAGTTTGTAAATTACTTTTTCAGAGGCAAAGATGGAAATAGTATTTCTGCCTATAGGATATTATTATTTTATGATTACTAGAGAAGAGGACATAGTTCAGCACCAACGTTTCAATTAATAATGTACTGTCAGCTTTGAGGGGTGATAGGATACTGTATTGGATCAAACATCGTCAGCTTCAGCCAGGACTGCTGCTCTCTACTTTTTTCTCCTTTTTTATGTATCTGATAGACGCTGTGCAGTTTCTGGAGAATAATATTTTGCTTAGAAGTAAAATATTATATTCTTGCAAGGCTGATTAGGTTACTTTTAAGTGCAGGATTTGGTTCTTTGCCTTATGTGAGCAGATGTTAAGGTCCTTCCATTATATTTTAACATCTAACATCTTGCATATACCTTTTAATTGTTAATGTGGTCAGGCAATAAATTCAGAGTCTTAAGGGAGCTAAGAATAATTTTCCAAATTTCATTCTCTCTAGCCAGTTGCTTTGAAATGAAGTGCTTTGTTTAATATTATATTTAAGATATCTGCAATGACTCAGTTTAATATTTTTTTACATGAAATTCTCATCAAAAGAGAAAGCATAATTAAAATATATTTTGGTTTTGGTAGCATTTAGCATTGGCTTGAAATATACCACTAAAAATTATGAAATCATTTTGCAGATGAATAGGAAAATATTATTTGAAATCTGACAAGGTTTATTTGAAATAAAGCTTACTTACTCGAAAAAATAACTCCTTTTAGATCTTGCAATTCTACACTTCTTAGTGAAAAATGGTTTCCCAGTAGCATACATATCCTATATCAAAGTAACTAAATTTATATTGTTATAAATTTTTGAGGTTGGATTCTTGAGTTTTGAAATTAAATAACTACAGTTAACTATGTTAAGTGTAGACTTGAATTTGATCAAAAATAAGAAAAGCATTTATGACAACCTCTGTAAATGCTTAAATAGTTTAGTTGTGTTTGTGAGCATTAAATTGTATTATAAGGAGCCAGCACTGAGTATATAAGCTCCTGTGGGATAGCTTAGACTTTTGGGAGATTAAAAAATCGTGCATTAATGAAATTCTGCAAGTTTTTTATTTAATAGATAGTGCTTTTCAGGGTATGCAAAATAATTGGAAGTGGAATGCTATATGCATCTTTACACTCACACCACATAATGTATATAATTACTTGGAGAAACTGCTTAACTTTAATGGGACGTTTCTTGATCATATAATAGGAAAACTAACAGCTTTAATTAAGATTTATGAAGCAGAGAGGTAATATATTCTGCTAAATTAGGTAACTATTGGTGGGTAGTGTATTTTTAAGCAATTAAAGGCCTAATCCTGCAGCTCTCTGGCTGTGTAAGTCGTTGTCAACTCGTGTGAGTAGCCCTGCTGCTACGTGAGTAAGGGCTGCAGGAACGGGGCCTGATTTTGCCAGTGCGTTTTGCAGTCTCCAAGGTATGGCAGAAGGAGCTACGTACACATGTTGGGCTTGTTCCTGGTTTTAGGCCTGGCTTTGGAGCATTTTTTCCTATTCCAAATACTCGATATGCAGTGATCAACTGAATGGAGCAGCTGGCATCCCCCTTAGCTCGTGTGAGTGGTGGGTCAGCTCCAAGGAGCCCCCGTCACTGCAGCATGAGGTGCAGGCAAGGCTCTTTGGGGAGAAGCTGGAGCAAGGAGCAAGCGGGACAGTGTTCCCATCTGGAAAGCTCCCTGACCATCAGGAGGGAGGGGTGGGGGGCTCTTGGAAAGGCCATGTTGTGTGGTGGGATGGCATGCTGCAGGTGGTGGTGTACGCTGCTGACTGCGTGCTGGAAACCACTTAAGATATGTACACAAAAGGGGATTGGGCCTGAACCTTTGCATTTCTGTGGTGCAAGCTTCTGCTCTCTTTTCTCGTGTCTTGTACGAGGAACTTGGATTTTTTTTGTTCATTAAACCAGAATTGAACAGCGCATCCCAGCTCTGATCATGACCAGCCTCTTTATTCTCTCTGCACCCTTACATCTCTGTAGAAGTGGAGGAAGACTGACAGCCATGTTTAGTCTCTTATTTCCAAAAGTGTTCTCAATTTTAAATGGCACCAGTACACAACCAGTCTTTTTTAAATAGTTCTTTCCACTCATGCACACCTGAACAGAAATCGCTGCCTTCCCTAAAG